>NW_019256436.1:0-1132 GCF_002742605.1 Olea europaea var. sylvestris | reverse complement strand
CGACTGTGTCAGAATGGGCTGAAATTTGACAGGTTGATCGGAAACAAAAGTCGCGCCGGGTGCAATTTCATCATTTTTCGCGACTGTGTCGGAATGGTCTGAAATTTGACAGGTTGAGCGGAAACAAAAATCGCTCCGGGGGCAATTTCGTCATTCTTCGCGACGGTGTCGGAATGGGCTAAAATTTGACAGGTTGATCGAAAATAGAAATCGCGCCGGGGGCAATTTCGGCATTTTTCGCGACTGTGTCGGAATGGGCTCAAATTTGACCGGTTGATCAGGAACAAAAACGGCGCCCGGGGGTAATTTCATCATTTTTCGCAACTGTGTCGGAATTGGCTAAAATTTGACAGGTTGATCGGGAACGAAAATCGCGCCAGGGACAATTTCGTCGTTTTTCGCGACGGTGTCGGAATGGGCTAAAATTTAACTGGTTGATCGAAAACAAAAACAGCGCCGGGGGCAATTTCGTCATTTTTCTCGTCTGTGTCGGAATGGGCTGAAATTTGGCTGGTTGATTGGAAATAAAAATCGCGCCGAGGGCAATTTCATCATTTTTAGCGACTGTATTGGAATAGGCTAAAATTTGAAAGGTTGATCGGAACCGAAAAATTGCGCCGGGGGCAATTTCGTCATTTTTCTCGACTGTGTCGGAAAGGGCTCAAATTTGACGGGTTGATCGGAAACAAAAATCGCGCCGGCGGTAATTTCGTCAGTTTTCATAACTGTGTCGGAATTGACTAAAATTTGACAAGTTGATCGGAAACAAAAATCGCGCCGGGTGCAATTTTGTCATTTTTCGCGACTGTGTCGAAATGGGCTCAAATTTGACGGGTTGATCGGGAACAAAAACCGCGTCGGGGGTAATTTCGTCATTTTTCGCGACGGTGTCGAAATGGGCTAAAATTTGAACGGTTGATCGGAAACAAAAATCGCGCCGGGGGCAATTTCGACATTTTTCTCGACTGTGTCGGAATGGGCTGAAATTTGGCAGGTTGATTGGAAATAAAAATCGCGCCGGGGACAATTTCGTCATTTTTAGCGACAGTGTCGGAATAGGCTAAAATTTGACAAGTTGATCGGAAACGAAAAACCTCGCCGGGGCCAATTTCGTCATTTTTCTCGATTGTGT
>NW_019256435.1:0-1132 GCF_002742605.1 Olea europaea var. sylvestris | reverse complement strand
TTTTTGCTTCCAGTCAACCAGCCAAATTTCAGCCCATTCCGACACCGTCGCGAAAAATGACGAAATTCCCCACGGCGCGATTTCTGTTTCAAGTCAACTTGCAAAATTCAGAACATTCCGACACCGTCGCGAAAAATGACAAAATTACACCTCGACGCAATTTTTGTTTCCCATCAACCTGCCAAATTTTAGCCCATTCCGATACCGTGCGAAAAATGACGAAATTGCCCCTGGCGCGATTTTTGTTTCCGATCAACATGTCAAATTTTAGCCAATTCTGACACCGTCGCGAAAAATGCCGAGATTGCCCCAGGCGCGGTTTTTGTTTCCGATCAACCTGTCAAATTTCCCATTCCGACACCGTCGTGAAAAATGACGAAATTGCCCCCGGCGCGATTTTTGTTTCCGATCAACCTGTCAAATTTTAGCCCATTCCGACACCGTCGCGAAAAATGACGAAATTGCCCCCGGCGCGATTTTTGTTTCCGATCAACCTGTCAAATTTTAGCCCATTCCGACACCGTCGCGAAAAATGACGAAATTGCCCCCGGCGCGATTTTTGTTTCCGATCAACCTGTCAAATTTTAGCCCATTCCGACACCGTCGCGAAAAATGACGAAATTGCCCCCGGCGCGATTTTTGTTTCCGATCAACCTGTCAAATTTTAGCCCATTCCGACACCGTCGCGAAAAATGACGAAATTGCCCCCGGCGCGATTTTTGTTTCCGATCAACCTGTCAAATTTTAGCCCATTCCGACACCGTCGCGAAAAATGACGAAATTGCCCCCGGCGCGATTTTTGTTTCCGATCAACCTGTCAAATTTTAGCCCATTCAGACACCGTCGCGTAAAATGACGAAATTGCCCCCGACACGATTTTTGTTTCCGATCAGCCTGTCGAATTTTCGCCCATTTCGACATCGTCGCTAAAAATGACGAAATTGCCCCTGGCGCGATTTTTGTTTTCGATCAACCTGTCAAATTTGAACCCATTCCGACACCTTCGCGAAAAATGACGAAATTCCCCCTAGCGCGGTTTTCGTTTCCACTCAACCAGCCAAAGTTCAGCCCATTCCGAGACCGTCGCGAAAAATGACGAAATTGCCCCCGACGCGATTTTTGCTTCCAATCA
>NW_019256434.1:0-1132 GCF_002742605.1 Olea europaea var. sylvestris | reverse complement strand
AGGAATGTCAAGATTGGGACATTATTAAAATAAATTCTTATATATTTCTCATGTCTTTAAATAGTTCTCGAGGTCTTTCTGCTTAAATGTGTGGATTTCATTTTGAATTTGATGGACTTGAGATGGCGGAAAGAATTTTATAGTGAACTTTTGCACCATATCATTCCATGAAAAGATGCTTCCGGGAGATAAAGTGTGAACCCTCTCTCTTGCAGTATCCTTCAGAGTGTGACATAATAATCGCATCTGAAATGCATCAAATGACATCCCTTTATGACTTATAACTCCGTACAACATGAAAAAGACTGTATGTGTTCATGTGGAATCTCTGTAGCTTTCCCACAGAACCCGATGTCATAATGATTTTGGAAAAGATTGATGACATCTAGTTAGGTGTGGAAGTTAGCTTGTCTGAAGGATGGGTAGATAATTGCAGGTTGAACAGGTACAGGTACTCAATTCACATAATTTCCCACTAATATTGGGCCATCTTTTGCAATAGTTATCTATGGAGTTGGTGGTGGTTGTTGAGTCGGATCCTAAATCTGATCCTGGTTCTGATATTTAGCCATTGCCATTGTTTCTCTTGTTCTCTTTTATATTATTTGAATGTTCTTTCGATCTCGAGATCCAATGGTAGAGCTCGATTTCTTCAAAATCTTGCACAAACTGTTGACAATCTAAAAGAAGTGAAACAGAATGAAATTAGGTAGTGATATGAACATCCTAAAATAAACAAAAAAATAAATAAAAATAAAATTTCGAATCTAATATAAACTAGCAATCTAAAATTAAATCTGTTATTCTTTGACAACGGCGTCAAAAACTTATTACGTTGAAACAAGCAAACGTAAGGATCGTTGTACAAGTAAAAGAAATTGTGGGATTTGAGTTTATCGTTCCTAGAAGGAATAAGGTTTAAAATATAGTTTAACAATTGGTATTAAATTACTGTGAGTAAATGATAGCAAAAGAGTGATTTTGATTTTGTGGTTGTTCATACTACTTCTAATCTATACAAATAAAGTAAGTAAATTTTGATTTTATCAAATGTAAATGCTTGTATTGGATTCATGGTCCCCTATTTTCATCTATTGCAACTATCAATTAATAATCTAGTTAATTTCATGTA
>NW_019256433.1:0-1132 GCF_002742605.1 Olea europaea var. sylvestris | reverse complement strand
TTTGTGGCCCACATGGTCAATGTAAAATTAAATGCATTTTAAGTTTAAATTGTGGGTTAATTAATTCCCAAGTTAACTTCCCATTTGGTTACTGGAGGGAAGTTATTGCAGGAGAAAACTACCCACCTTCATGATGGGTGGAAGTTGTTTGGTGGTTGTCTATATATATATGCCAAAGGGTCCCTAGCCAAACCCGTACAAAATTTCTGCAATATTTTCTCTCCTAAATAAAGTCCTGTGTTTTATTCCATCAAATCAAAGGGAATTATCAAGTGGGTTTTGGCTAGAACATTGTTGGTGCTTTAAAGACCCATTTCTATTTCAAACTTTCAATCAAATCTTGAATAACATGGCTGGAGGTATGTCTTAAGTTTCTTACATGTGGTATCAGAGCCACCTTCATGTTTGGTTATTCAAATTTTGGAGGAACATTTATGTTATGATGAATTTTAAATTATTTACTGCACTGGAATAAATTTTAATCGCAGGGACAAAAATCGTTGTCCATGCAGTAACCTGTCATTATACTTCCTTTTTCTGCACATAAAATTTAGTGCTACATATAATGATTAATTATTGCTACGTATATGTGTGGTGAATACAATTAATTTCTACTTTCCAAGACAAAGCCATCACTAGATGATGGTGGCGATGCCTTTTACCTGAAGCAGAATACCATAGCATTTTAAAATTCATAATTGCAAGCTTTTGATCTATCGTGTACAAATGGTAGCAATGATTGCCTTTATTAAAATATTAGAATTATTTGTGTATGTATTTTCAATGACATGCATAAAGAATCTGTTGCTATAAATATGGTGTAGATGTGTAGTTTCGTATTCTTAACTAGCGCTAATCCATTTACTTGCTGTAGTACTAATAATTTATGGAGGCAGATTAATATTTTACCAAGTTAGTATGTGTTTTAACATATATTATTTGAACTATTATTTGAAGTTCAAAGGTGCCCTGTTTTATAAATAATTGATTTCCTAATTGGAAATCACGATGATAAATAATTAGTTTTCTAATGGATTTGTAAAATTAATGGGTACTTGAAATGCATATGGATTATGTGTAGTATTTATTCATTCCTTTTCACATCATAAAAATAAAATAAAATAAAATAAAA
>NW_019256432.1:0-1132 GCF_002742605.1 Olea europaea var. sylvestris | reverse complement strand
AATTGCCCCCGGCGCGATTTTTGTTTCCGATGAACCGGTCAAATTTTAGCCCATTTCCACACCGTCGTGAAAAATGACGAAATAGCCCCCGGCGCGAATTTTGTTTCCGATCAACCAGTCAAATTTGAGCCCATTCCGACACCGTCGCGAAAAATGACGAAATTAAATTCGGCGCGGTTTTTGTTTCCGATCAACCTGTCAAATTTTAGCACATTCCGACACCGTCGCGAAAAATGACTAAATTACCCCTGAAGCGATTTTTGTTTCCGATCAACCTATTAAATTTTAGCCCATTTCGGCACTGTCGCGAAAAATGACGAAATTGTCCCCGGCACGATTTTTGTTTCCGATAAACTGGTCAAATTTTAGTCCATTCCGGCACCGTCGCGACGAATGACGAAATAGCCCCTGGCGCGATTTTTGTTTCTGATCAACCTGTCAAATTTTAGCCCAGTCCGACACCGTCGCGAAAAATGACAAAATTGCTCTAGGCGCGATTTTTGTTGCCGATCAATCTGTTAAATTTTAGCCCATTTCGACACCGTCGCGAAAATTGACTAAATTGCCCTTAGCGCGATTTTTTTTTTCCGATCAACCTGTTAAATTTTAGCCCATTCCGGCACCGTCGCGATAAATGACGAAATAGCCCCTGGCGCAATTTTTGTTTCTGATCAACCTGTCAAATTTTAGCCCAGTCCGACACCGTCGTGAAAAATGACAAAATTGCTCTAGGCGCGATTTTTGTTTCCGATCAATCTGTCAAATTATAGCCAGCTCTAACACAGTCGCGAAAAATAACGAAGTTGCCCCCGGCGTGATTTTTGTTTCCGATCAACCTGTCAATTTTGAGCCCATTCCGACACCGTCGCGAAAAAGACGAAATTCCCTTCGGCGCGATTTTCGATTTTTGTTTCCGATCAACCTGTCAAATTTTAGCCCATTCCGACACCATCGCGAAAAATGACGAAATTGCCCCTGGCGCGATTTTTGTTTCCGATAAACCGGTCAAATTTTAGCCCATTTCGACACCGTCGCAAAGAATGATGAAATTGCCCCCGGCGCGATTTTTGTTTCCGATCAACCAAACAAATTTGAGCCCATTCCAACACCGTCGCGAAAAATGACAAAATTG
>NW_019256431.1:0-1132 GCF_002742605.1 Olea europaea var. sylvestris | reverse complement strand
GCCTCCGAATAATTAATTTCCTTATTAATTATGTCAGGTTGAAGAAGTACCGGACAGAAAATTAACAAAGCAAAACCGAACCAAGGGCAATTTTTCCATTTGACATGACGGTGTCGAAACAGGCTGAAATTTGACGGGATGATTGGAAACGGCCCTCGAAATTCGTGTCGGGGCACAGACCCGGGATCACGGGATTTTAGCCAAATTCCTTCGTTTGGGCCTCCGAATAATTTATTTCCTTATAAATTATGTCAGGTTGAAGAAGTGCTGGACATAAAATTAACAAAGCAAAACCGCACCAGGGGCAATTTTTTCATTTTTCGCGACGGTGTGGGAATGGGCCAAAATCTGGCACGTTGATTAGAAAAGGCCCACGAAATTGGACTCGTGGCAGAGACCCGGGATCACGGGATTTTAGCCAAACTCCTTCGATTGGGCCTACGAATAATTAAATTTTGTATTAATTATGTCAGGTTGAACTAGTCCTGGACAGCAAATTAACCAAGAAAAATCGCTCCTGGGGCAATTTTGTCATTTGTCACGACAGTGTCAGAATTGTCCGAAATTTGGCAGGTTAATTGGAAACGGCCCGTAAAATTAGACTCATGGCACAGACCTAGGATCACGGGATTTAAGCCAAATTCATTCGTTTGGGCCTCCGAATAATTAATTTCCGTATTAATTATGTTTGGTTGAAAAAGTGATGGACCGAAAATTAACAAAGAATAATCGCACCAGGGGCAATTCTGTCATTTTTCGTGACGGTGTCGGAATAGGCCAAAATTTGGCAGGTTGATTGGAAACGGCTCGTGAAATTGGAGTCAGGGCACAGACCCGGGATCACGGGATTTTAGCCCAATTCCTTCGTTTGGAACACCGAATAATTAATTTCCTTATTAATTATGTTGGGTTGAAGAAGTGTTGGACAGAAAATTAACAAAGGTAAATCGCACTAGGAGTGATTTTGTCATCTGGCGCGACGTTGTCGGAATTGGCCGAAATTTGGGAGGTCGATTGGAAACGGCCCGCGAAATTGGACTCGGGGCACGAACCCGGGATAACGGGATTTTAGCCAAATTCCTTCGTTTGGGCCTCCGAATAATTAATTTCCTTATTAATTATGTCAGGTTGA
>NW_019256430.1:0-1132 GCF_002742605.1 Olea europaea var. sylvestris | reverse complement strand
GGGCAATTTCGTCATTTTTCGCAAATGTTTCGGAATTGGCTAAAATTCGACAGGTTGATCGGAAACAGATATCCAGCCGGGGGCTATTTCGTCATTTTTCGCGACGGTGTCGGAATGGGCTAAAATTTGTAAGGTTGATCGGAAACAAAAACCGCGCCGGGGGCAATTTCGTCATTTTTCGCGACTGTGTCGGAGTGGGCTAAAAATTGACAGGTTCATCGGGAGCAAAAATCGCGCCGGGGGCAATTTCGATTTTTTGCGACTGTGTTGGAATGGGCTAAAATTTGACAGGTTGATCGGAAACAGAAATCGCGCCGAGGGCTATTTCGTCATTTTTCGCGACTATGTCGGAATGGGCTAAAATTTTAAAGGTTGATAGGAAACAAAAAACCGCGTCGGGGGTAATTTCGTCATGTTTCGCGACTGTGTCGAAATTGGCTTAAAATTGATAGGTTGAACGGGAACAAAAACCGCGCCGGGGGTAATTTCGTCATTTTTCAAAACTGTGTCGGAATTGGCTAAAATTTGATAGGTTGATCGGAAACAAAAATCGCGCCGGGGACAATTTCGTCATTTTTCGCGACTGTGTAGGAATGGGCTAAAATTTGACACGTTGATCGGAAACAAAAATCTCGCCGGGGGCAATTTCGTCATTTTTCCCAAATGATTCGGAATTGTCTTAAATT
Source organism: Olea europaea var. sylvestris (assembly GCF_002742605.1). Classification (NCBI taxonomy): domain Eukaryota; kingdom Viridiplantae; phylum Streptophyta; class Magnoliopsida; order Lamiales; family Oleaceae; genus Olea; species Olea europaea. The sequence continues at coordinate 446 of NW_019256430.1, read as the reverse complement.
TGAAGGGTTGATCGGAAACAGAAATCGCGCCGGGGGCAATTTCGTCATTTTTCGCGACTGTGTCGGAATGAGCTAAAATTTGACTGGTTGTTCGGAAATTAAAAATCACGCCGGGGGCAATTTCGTCATTTTTTGCGACTGTGTCGGAATGGGTAAAAAATTGACAGGTTGATCGGGAATAAAAATCGCGTCGGGGGTAATTTCGTCATTTTTCAAAACTGTGTCAGTATAGGCTAAAATTTGATAGGTTGATCGGAAACAAAAATCGCGCCGGGGTCAATTTCGTAATTTTTCGTGACGATGTTGGAATGGGCTAAAATTTGATTGGTTGATCAGAAACAAAAACCGCGCCGGGGGCAATTACGTCATTTTTCGCGACTGTGTCGGAATGGGCTAAAATTTGACTGGTGGATCGGAAACAAAAACCGCGCCAGGGCCAATTTCGT
>NW_019256429.1:0-1132 GCF_002742605.1 Olea europaea var. sylvestris | reverse complement strand
GGGTTTGTTCATTTTTGGCGAAATGCTAGTCTAATTCGATCGGAATAGAGCCAATGAAAAGTGGTTTTTGATTTCAAGATAATTTCGTATTTTGTCGTTTTTGGAAATTGCTTGTCTAATTCGATTGGAATCGACCCAATGAAAAGTTGTTTTTGATTTCATGATAACTTCAGGTTTGATCATTTTCGGCGAATCGCTAGTCTAATTTGATTTGAATCGAGCCAAAAAAAAGTGATTTTCGATTTCATGATGATTTCGGGATTGTTCGTTTTTGATAAATTGCTAGTCTAATTCGATTGGAATCGAGCCAATGAAATGTGGCTTTCGATTCCTTGATAAGTTCGGGTTTGATCGTTTTCGAAAAATTGCTAGTCTAATTCGATTGGAATCGAGCCATTGAAAAGTGGTTTTTGATTTCATTATAACTTTGGGTTTATTCGTTTTTGGTGAAATGCTAGTCTAATTCGATTGGAATCGAGCAAATGTAAAGTGGTTTTTGATTTCATGATAACTTCGGGTTTGATCATTTTCGACAAATTGCTAGTCAAATTCGATTGGAGTCGAGGCAATGAAAGGTGGCTTTCGATTTCATGATAACTTCGGGTTTGATCGTTTTCAAAAAATTGCTAGTCGAATTCGGTTGGAATCGAGCCAATGAAAAGTGGTTTTTGATTTCATGATTACTTCGGGTTTGATAATTTTCGGCAAATTGTTAGTCTAATTCGATTGTAATCGAGCCAATGAAAAGTGGTTCTGATTTCATGATAACTTCGGGTCTGTTCATTTTTGGCGAATTACTAGTCTTATTCAATTAGAATCGAGCAAATGAAAAGTGGCTTTCAATTTCATGATAACATCTGGTTTGTTCATCTTTGGCAAATTGCTATTCTAATTCGATTGGAATCAAGCCAATGAAAAGTATTTTTTGATTTCATGATAATATCGGGTTTGTTCGTCCTTGACGAATTCCTAGTTAATTCGATTGGAATCGTGCCAGTGAAAAGTGGTTTTTTGATTTCGCGATAGCTTCGGGTTTGTTCGTTTTCGGCTAATTGCTAGTTAATTCGATTGGGATCGAGCGAATGAAACGTGGTTCTTGATTTCATGATAACTTCGGGTTTGATCATTTTTT
>NW_019256428.1:0-1132 GCF_002742605.1 Olea europaea var. sylvestris | reverse complement strand
ATGAGCACTTTTATATTTGGAAGGCAGGGATTGTCGGCGTACGAAGAATTGAGCGTAACTTTTGCACACGGTGTCCGTTTTGGACCCAAAAGTAGATTTCGAAAATGTAGCGACCGTTTTGGATTGAACTCACTACTTCGTCGTGACGTATGAGGGATTTCGCCCATTTTTCGAAAGAATCAGCCCTATTATATTTGGAAGGCATCGATTGTCGGCGTTCGAAGAATTGAGCGTAACTTTTGCACACTGTGTCCGTTTTGGGACCCATAAGTACTTTTTGGAAATGTAGCGACCGTTTTGGATTGAAATCACGAGGTCATCGTGACGTATGAGGGATTTCGCCAATTTTTCGAAAGAATGAGCACTTTTATATTTGGAAGGCATCGATTGTCGGTATTCAAAGAATTGAGCGCAACTTTTGCAAATGGTGTCCGTTTTGGGCCCATAAGTACTATCTGGAAATGTAGCGATCGTTTTCGATTGAACTCACGACTTCGTCGTGACGTATGAGGGATTTCGGCCATTTTTTCAAAGAATAACAACTTTTATAATTGGAAGGCATCGATTGTCGGCGTTCGAAGAATTTAGCGTAACTTTTGCACACGGTGTCCGTTTTGGGCCCATAAGTACTTTTTCGAAATGTAGCGACCGTTTTGGATTGAACTCACTACTTCGTCGTGACGTATGAGGGATTTCGGCCATTTTTCGAAAGAATGAGCACTTTTATATTTGGAAGGCATGGATGGTCGGCGTACAAAGAATTGAGCGTAACTTTTGCCCGCGGTGTCCGTTTTGGGCCCATAAGTACTTTTTCGAAATGTAGCGACCGTTTTGGATTGAACTCACTACTTCGTAGTGACGTATGAGGGATTTTGCCCATTTTTCGAAAGAATGAGCACTTGTATATTTGGAGCTCTTGGATTGTCGGCGCACCAAGAATTGAGCGTAACTTTTGCACAGGGTGTCCGTTTTCGGCCAGTAAGTAGTATCTGAAAATTTAGCGATCGTTTTATATTGAACTCATGACTTCATCGTGACGTATGGGGGACTACGGCCATTTTTCGAAAGAATGAGCACTTTTATATTTGGAAGGCATGGATTGTCGACGTACGAAGAATTGAGCGTAACTTTT
>NW_019256427.1:0-1132 GCF_002742605.1 Olea europaea var. sylvestris | reverse complement strand
ATCAATACACTATTTAAGAATGTATTATTACCAAAATAATGTGGCTCAAACACCCCTTTATTCCTTTACTTTTTCCCATTTGAAATGTACGCCCCATCTTCCATTCCATGACAATAAAAAAAAAGGAAAACTAAGATATTTCTTGTACTTTCTATTGTTTATATTCATTTAAGCCGCATAAAATAGATGTATAAGACTCAGTGGAGCTGAAAATGTTGATAAATTATGTAGACTGGTAGAGTAGTATGACTGATTAGCACAAAGCTTTATTTTTTCCCTGTTGGGACCAACAGTATAATTAAGGCTCTGTTTTTTGTGAAAATTAGTTTAAGAATTGTAATTTTTGGGAGAATGTGTAGTTAAAAATTAGTGAAAAGTAATGAGTTTACGTGTAAAAGTATTTTATTGAAGGAATGTGTAGTTAAAAATGAGTTTGAGAAAAAACGAACTTTTATGAAATGGAGCTGAAACAAGGGCTAAGTTAATTCCTATACAATTTGGCAGAGGAAGTAGAAATATAAGCAAATTTTCATGTGAATGAGAGCTATTATCCAGCGCTTATTTAAATTCTGCCTTTTTTTTTATTTTTTATTTTTATTATCAAATTGCTCTTAATTGTTTAAACAGTGATATTAAGTCAGTTTTAACTCTTACAGATCAAGGTTTTGCCAAAGGGAAGATATGCCTAGGAGAAATAGAAGTCTTTAAAATCACAAAGTTCTCTGAAATATGGAGTTATGTCCCACTGCGAGGAAAGGAGAAAGGTGTCACTTTTTACAAACCTGTGGAAATTCCAGACGGATATTTCTGCCTTGGTCACTATTGTCAACAGAATGATGTGCAATCGAGAGGTTATGTCCTCGTGGCCAAAGACATAACTACCACTACGCATCGAGGTGATCAAATTCGAGGTTCGACTTCAGACTCTCCCCCCCTCACAAAGCCTCTTGATTACAGCTTAGTATGGAGTGCCGATTCTCGAAATGATGTACAAGGTTATATTTGGCTCCCGAATGCACCAGCCGGTTACAAATCTATGGGTTTTGTAGTTACCATTGAGTCTGATGAGCCTGATCTTGAAGAAGTAAGATGCGTTCGAGTCGATCTCACTGAAAGTTGTGAAGCTGGTGAT
>NW_019256426.1:35758-37460 GCF_002742605.1 Olea europaea var. sylvestris | reverse complement strand
TTTTTTGACACAATTGTAAATACAATATAAATGAGAAAGTTGAGTATGTTCTAAAATAAATTGAGGGGTCAGAAATATTTGAACTAGTGTTACAAAATATGTTCGGGGCATAGCAAGAAATATAATTTCTCTTCTAGAGCTGCTATATATTCCTAACAGGTGTATAGTGTTGTGTTCTTTTAAATTAACTCGTTGGTCGCACGATCCATTTACCTGTATGAACTTGGAGATATTGATATTGATATTATATTAGAATCAAGTCAAGTCCATCATGTGCGAGTAAGAGATGTTGGAAGAAAACGGGTCCTTCATGTGGGTTGATCCGACCCGATTTGTATGGAAATGAATTTTGGAGGGAGGAGTTGAAAATTGAATATAAAAGTTAACTTCCCCACCACCAATAACTCCCATCAACTTTCATTGTTCATTATTCTAAAAAATGCAAACAAAGAAAATTTGGGTTAAGGGGAGTAGAAGGCATATACATGAGGAAAAAAACTTGATTTTCGAAATATTGCATCTCAAAATTGGTTCTTGGATTGTAGCTGTCAAATTTTTTTCCTTTGTGATCGAGTTTCTAACCAAAAGATGAGTACTTGGTGAACAAACAAGTGGCAAAAAAGCAAGTAATTCAACATCTTGTTTAAGTTTCAATATTTCAAACTCGATTATGAATATGCAAGCACATTTTACAGTACAAGTATAAAAGACCTTATTAATGAATTTATATGCACACCATTTCAACCATCCAGCGCCTCCCCATTCACAATTAAGCAAAAAAATTAAATGCACGATTCTGTAAGATTATCTTATCACCAAGTCAAAAATAAGCAATCTTGGTGGTTATATAATGAATTGATTATCTCAAAATCTTCTTAGGTAACCAAATAAACTAATAAGAATCAATTTTGATTTGACCCATTTATGTCTTTACGGGTCGTGTGACTCACTGAAAATCCAAACATGGACGGAATTCTTCCATCAATTTGGAAATTAGAGGATCCTTACCCACTCCAGAAGGACCACTTATGACAATCGGTTTTTCGGCTTCACGGGTAGCCTTTGCAGTTTTTTCCTTTAGTTTGTGTGTAGAAGATAAACCCACATGATATAATTAGAATCCATGATATAATCCACATGATTTGTAGCCATACGGTATATGTTCAATTATACCCTTAGCCACATGATATAATTTTTTTTCCTTTAGTTTGTGTGTAGAAGATAAACCCACATCAAAGAAAATCATGAAAAGATATAATCTGAATCAAATTTTTTTTTGCCATTTCTAGTTCATCGAACAAAGGCAAGATGTGGTGTAAAACAAGATGCAGGTGGACAAAAAGGGTCCCAAATGCCCTCTCAAGCGAAACAGAGCTAGATGGGGTAGAAAGGGTCGCACAAATCTCGGGCTTTCTCAGAACAAGGGACTGTTTGAGGAGATAAACCAAGCATTTTCCAAGTAAGATATTACGTAAAAATTCGACTCAACCACGGTTATCATACAAACAATTGAACAAATTGCTAAATATGGATATCGCGTTGAATTTTCGACAAATATAGCTATGAGTTTTTTATTTTTTGCTCTAAGTAGCTGCAATATAGCTATTGCAGGGCGAGATCAACGACAAGGAGAAAGTGTGGTTCAGTTTCTATAGTAACGATAGATGCGAAATCAGTGTATGTGTGCATTGACTAGGATGGG
>NW_019256426.1:8797-33937 GCF_002742605.1 Olea europaea var. sylvestris | reverse complement strand
CCCCCCCCCTCCTCCAGATTATTGGCCTTTTAAAGAAACTTTCCCAGTTCATAACATTTTTATTTATCTTCTTGTAATATCGTGGCTTTGTTTGTTCGTTTCAAGATGATATATACCATGAACTTAAGAGCATTATGCCAATTGGCTGCTTAAAATAATTTAGACACAAACTTTTTACGATGATTCATATTGTGACACGAGTGACGTTACACTAGAACATTGCCATTTAGGGGCGTTCAACACTATGCATATGTTTAATACTAACAACAGTGATGGCAACAGGGAGGGTTCGCCCCGTCTACAGCAATTTTTTGCCTCGTTTGTTGCCCATTTAATTTTTTTTATTTTTTATTTTACATTTTCAAAGTTTCAAGTTATGTTATTACTAGATAATAAAATACAAATTCAAAATGAATTTCTAACCGGTGAATTGTCTAGAAATAAAATTATTTTTAATCTTTTTTCATTTTTATTTTTTTCACGGGGCAGGTTTAGGGCGGGGCATCCTCCCCTCGCCCCGCGACGGAGGGCCCCCTTGCCCCATCAACCAATTCAAGACGAATTTTTTTTGTCAACAGGGCTGGTTTTATTGCCATCCCTAACTAACAGGTCCACTAAATGTCGTTGCTAATTTCAATGACATTAAATATGATCAAGACGAAAAATAAAGATATAAAGAAGTAAATATGATCATTAATTATAAGTATATAAAATAATTGATTTACACAAAAATTGAAATTAATTTCTAAAGCATTTAATTATTTTTGTCTCCATTCTGATGCATACGGAATTAATTATTTGGTAGGTATTTTTCGTAAAAGACTATGCACTTTCATCGTGAATTCTTGACACTTTTTCTATTAGAATCTTGAATATATAGTCATTACTTTTTCATGCATACGGCAAACCTAAATTGCCACGAAGTTTCGGGCTTTAGCCACGCGTTTAGGATACTAAATTTGAATGATTACATTTCATCCTAAAGTATCGTGATTCTTTCTTGATTTCTTGTCACGCGCATAATCCAAAATTAAAAATGTAATATAAATTGCATTATAAATAGTAAATTTATTAGTGAATAACAGTTGAATTCCTACCGTTGTAAAAATTATTACTATTGTATCCCTAATCATTTTCTATAATTATAGAGCTTTTTCCATTATAATACACACAAGTCTATTAACTTTTTTTCACTTTTCGCATTTTCTCTCTTTTCATAACATGTTATCTGCACGAAAGTTTAATTCTTCAAAGTTCAGTAAATGTAGTAATTTTTTAAGCATAATCTCTTATTACACGTGTCAAAATTAATTTGATGACATGAGAATTTTTTCTACATACATATATATTATATGGTTTTGCTAGTGATACACCGGGATGTATGTAATGGTGTACACCTCACTCATATGGGCGAGAGACCCACTCAAATAAAATATTATTTCTTTTCGATACACCTCATTATGTACCACTAGACAAATTCTATGTTATAATGTACTGCAATTATTACTATGTATAATTTTCTTTCCACGATCGCCGCCGCCAATAATTGCAAAAACCCATGGCAGATGACCAATTATTACTATGCCCAATTTTCATTTGTAAACGTAAATCCATGTATTATTTCACAATCCACCATCATTGTGCCAATTTGCGTGTCTAAAAATTTGATGTTTGTGCACGTATTAATCAACTAAGATTCATGTCTGCACGCGTTTACATTGCTTCGCATCATTAATATATATACACGAAAATGATATTTTAAATATCAATGCTTAGCTTATGTTAAACATCAATGACATATCACATCATTTAATTGGTAAATCACCGGTGCTTAACCCAATGATTAGGAGATCATTTGTGATGTGAAATTTAATGTTTCATCAATATTTTTTATATTTAGCAATAAAATATTAACTATTGAATTCATTATTAATTGGTGTTCTCCCAAAGAAGTACAACTCCATAAATAATACATGGCTCCTGAGGAGCTCATGGTTCTAAACAATAATTCATTGTTGCTCCTGAAATAGTACACCATTTGTTGACACATAAAAATTCAGTCCAAATCGAACAGCTCAAGGAGTGAAGCCCAATTGGAAGATCCCCAAATCAGATAACCCAAAGAACGAAGCCCAATCGAACAAATTAAGATGAAGGCCCAAATGAGGAGGCCCAAGAACGCGGTAACGCCATCGCCCAAGATTGCAAGTCGCCCAGAATCTGAGCAAATGGAGTGTCATACAGTCGCCCAGAACTGTTACTCTATTCTTGCCCAAACCTTCAAGTCGCCCAAGGTCTTAACAAACATAAAGCGTCGCGCTTATCAAGAAGTGCAGTTATTAGAGCAGCCCTATCACGTTCCACGATTTAAGGAATTCAATCGAAACCGGTTGAACGATGAAGAGTAATGGTAGCAATTAAAGGAGGCAGTTTTCGTGACAAGTTGGCCATTACGAAGAAAGTGGGCAGTTATAGGATGATCAAGCAGTTTTTAGGGCGGTTGATCACAAAGAGATCGTTCATGAAGTATAAAAGGAAGGAAGGACATAGAAGCAAAGGACCGAATCCAAAACTCTCGAACAGAGAATATGTAATTTTCATTTCCTTAGTTTTTAGACTTAAACACTTTTCTTTCAATAACTCGTGTGCTTGCGCCCCTTGGAGGCACGTTGTTTTTTATTTCCAATTGTAAAATTCATCGCAATAAAAGAACATCCCTTTTTAAGATTTTGTCTCAAGAGGTTTGTCCCTTACACAATCGTCTGATCCTTTTTAATTGTTAGCGACATACCCGCGCGAAGCACCATTGTAATTAATATTCCTAAAAAATATTATTTGCTCCCAAAGAGTATAAATTATAATTTTCAATATTCCAAAAGAATATTAACATATTGCTCTTGATGAAATAATAGTAAAATATAACATGTTCCCGAAGTATCACATATTTCAAAGAATATATTATTTCAAATTGGTGTTTATTCTTAAAAGAATAACTTATTGACTACTTTATATTATGTGATGTTTAATCGTATTCTTCAAAACTAATTATATTTTCTATATTGTATAGTTAATCAAATGGCAAATATCGCAAATCTTGAGTTTGCTGCACTTGACATATCTAGCAAAAGTTATCTGTCATGTGTTGGACATGGTTCGGTTCAATTTTAACGAAAATCGAAATGAACCCAAATTTTTTGAGTATTTGATAAGTTGAACCGTCATGTCCAAATTTAATTATGGAACCGTTCGGGTTTGGTCCCTAGTTCTTTATTATAATTTAATTTTTTAATATTTATATAGTTACATTAATTCAACTAATGATAGTTCAATTTTAACTTTTACAAAATAACATAATCCAATCTTATTTGTCTTTTGCATCTCCTTTGTTAAGTTTTTCATAGATTTGATTGTTAAAATCACAAGAAGGGAAAGATAGCGAGCTCAAAATGATTAAGAGAGGCGTTATTGAGTTTCAATTGATTTCTCCAGAACAATAAGAATGACACTACGGCAGATTTGGATAAAATTTAGGTCAATTTGATTAAATTGACTTTGAACTGAAAAATAGAAATGGAAAAATTATATTTTTGGGTTTGAGCTAAATTATCTAGTTAGCAAATTTATTTAAAAAAATAAAATAATTTGACTTATTTAAAATAAATTTTAAAAAATTAGGGAGATTCGATTCTTATTTGGTTCTTCGGTTATTGATCTAGAACCGAGAATCGAACCGAACCCGTCGGTTCTCGATTTAGATATCTGTTCTGGTATTTAATTTAAAAAGAACTGTTTGATTCAGTTGGGAGTTTTGTCCAGCCCTAGTCATGTGTACACAATGCTGATATCTATCTTATCTCAAAAGGTCTAGAAGAGACAATAAAATGAGGAAATAAAGAATCCCTGCATGAATTGAAAATTGAATATCTCACTAATAAAGATCCATTGGTTTTTCGAAAAAAAAAATAATCAAAAAAATTTGATTACCAGGGGACTATAGTTTTCTCCAAAGCTCGTTATGAATAGATGCACATCTGTTTGTAAGATTTCAAAACTGCTGGTGGTTTTAATTTGACCTTGTGTGGAAAAAAATCACTGATGAATATATGTTGGAGAAAACATTTTCTACATTTCACTCATCGAATATGCTTCTGCAATAACAATATTGTTAGTGTGGTTTTAAAAAGTACTCAAAACTTATATCTTGTATGCTTGTGGTTGAACAAAATAATGAATTGCTGATGAAAAACCATAGGTTGAATCTAACTGGTTCTGTGTCATTGGCTCGAAGTAAATGGTAATACATTACTTGAAGTAAATACAATACCAAGACAAGAATGTGAATGTGAATGTAGATGTGGACGTGGATGTGGACGTGGATTTTGACGTGGAAGCAGAATTGCACGTGGAATAAATCATCAATGAAATAATCAGCGAAGCTATCGGCAAAATAAAAAGAATTTCAAAAGGCACAAAACAAACGAAAATAGCACATCTAAAAAAGAGTACGAAGAAAGTTACTTTAAATGTAGAATGAAGAGACATTGGGCACGTACCTGTTGTACAACAAAATATTTTATGGATCTCAATCAAAAATCAATCAAGGGAAAGGAAAAAGTTGAGACAAATTTTGCTGAGTGTGATGGTTGAATTGATGTGGCTCATTCTAATGTCGTTGATTTCTTTTATGATCCAAATGAAAGTATTGACCATTTAATTGTGGGTGGTATAATGAAAGATATATATTAGTTTACTTTCTAATATTTCCCTTTATTTTAAAATTTTATTTTTACTTTTCCCAAAAAAAAAGGAAAAAGAAAAAAAAACCTTAAAACTTTATTATGCATTGCTAATTTCATAATATTGAATTATATTTACTTTTTAAAATTTTAAATCAAAATTTTAAATTATATTTGTTTCATTAAAGATTCACTATGAATCGCCAAGATACTTGTTTAATTGATAGTACAACTGCACATACTATTTTATAAGATAAAAGATTTTTTTGACATAACATTAGCAAAAAATAAATTTTAATACGATATCAGGTGCATCGAATATCACTAAAAGCTCTATAAGAGCTTATATTATTTTACCAAATGGACTAAGTTTTAAAGATATCCGGTACAATAGAGCTCACATTGAGACAATGAATAAAAATAATGTTGAATATCTTTACATAACTTCTTTTGTATCTGGCTAGAAGCAGATAAAAGAAAAACTTCAAGCACTTCCATCTGCTATGTATTATACATTAATAAAAATGATTAAATTAAATATTGTTACACAAACTACAAGTTCGTTGACCTAAAAGTTTTATGCTTTGACATGATCGACTCAAACATTTGAGAGCTATAATGATACTTTGAATAATAAACAACTTACCTGGACATCCTTTCAAGAACCTGAAGATTCTTTTACGTAATGATTATCTACATGTGGCTTGTTCCCAAGGCAAGTTAGTCATTAGACCTTCGATTACAAATGTCAATATTAAATCTTGAACTTTCTTGAAAAGAATTCATAGAGATGTATGTTGGCTAATACACCACCATGTGAATATTTCGTTATTTATGGTATCAATTGATTATTCAACTAAATGGTCACAAGTTCGCCTACTTTTCCAGTAGGAATGTAGTCTTTCCTAGACTACTTACTCAAATCATAAAATTATGAGTTCAATTTCTCAACTACTCAATCAAGACTACTCGTCTTGATAATGTTGGTGAATTTAGATCACAAGTATTTGATGGTTATTGTATGTCAATTGGGATTGTTGTTCAGCATTCAAGTGCGCATGTCCATACATAAAATGGTTTAGCGGAATCATTTATTAAATGTTTGCAACTTATTGTTAGACCATTATTTATGAACAAACTACCAACTTCTATTTGGGGTTATATGCTACATCATTGGTTCGTATAAGATCAACAGCTAATTATAAATATTCACCTCTGCAACTTGCATTTGGTCAAGAACCTAATATTCCCCACGTTCAAATTTTTGATTGTGCTGTTTAAGTCTCTGTTTCACCCCTACAAAATATTTAAATGGGTCTCCGGTGAAGACTTGAAATTTATGTGGATTTTGATTCACCATCTATTATTAGATATTTTGAACTTTTAACAGGTAATTTACTACTGTAAGTTTTGCAGATTGTCATTTGATGAAATGACTTTTCTAACTTTGGAAGTGAAAAAGCTATATATTGAAAAATAAGGTAAAATATATATAAGATATATATATATATATATATATATATATATATATATATATATATATATATATATATATATATATACACACACACAAACGATAAATTAAAATAATAAAATTACAAGATATAAAACGAACTTGTAGCTCAAAGTTACAAGGACTAAGAATTGATTATGAGGAAACATATTCTTCCATAATAGGTATCATCACTTTTGGATTCTTAATTAGTTTGATTGTGTCACAAAGGCTCGATATGTTCTTTATGGAATTAGCAACTGCATATTTATATGGTTCAATTGATAATGACACACACACACAGATGAAAGTTCCTCAAGAATTTAAAATGTCAGGAACAAACAATATGTGCCCGGAAATCATGTTTTAATTAAATTGCAAAGTTCAATATATGGATTGAAATAATGCAGATTCCTATGGTATAATCACCTTAGTGAATAATTGTTGAAGAAATGTTATAAAATGACGGTGTCTGCCCATGTATTTCATAAATAAAACAAATTTTGGATTTACAATTATGACAATTTATGTTGATAATTTATATTGAATTGGAACTCTTGAAAGCTCAACAAAACTGCAAATTGTTTAAAAAATGAACTTGAGATTAAAGATTTGAAAAAAATCAAATTTTGTCTTGGATTGCAAATTTCATACTTCTTAGAAGGATAATTTGTTCATCAGTCTACATATACAGAAAAAATTTAAAATATTTTTATATAGATAATGCACATTCATTGCGTCACCTATGATTTTTCGATCATTTGATGTAAAAAAAAAAAAATTATTCTGTCCAATTGAAGACAGAGAAAAAGTTCTTGACCCTAAAGCATCATATCTTAGTGCAATTGAAGTACTAACTTATCTTACAAACTGCACTCGACCCGAAATAGCTCTTTTTATAAATCTCCTTGCAATACATAGTTTTAGACCAACTAAAAAACATTGAAATTGTGTTAAACACATTTTTTGTTATCTGAAAAGATATTATTGATTTGAGATTATTTTATTCTCAAAAGTCAAATCTGCTTTAGTGATATATACAAATGCAGGTTTTCTTTGATCTACATAAAGTTAAAATCATAAACAAGATATGTGTTTACACGTGGAGAAACAATTATATCATGGAGATTTGTAAAGGAATCCTGGACAGCAACATATTCAAATCATACTAAATTATTGCAATTTTCAAGAAGTAGGTAGATAATGTATATGGTAGAGAAACATAACCTGTCATATCCAAGAATCATGTGAATTAATTTCAGCAAAAGTTAGTGCAACAATTTTGTGTGAAGATAATGCAACACGTATTGCACAATTCAAAGAAAGTTATGTCAAAGGTGATACGACAGAACATATTTCTCCATAATTTTTTCATGCACATGAGTTTTAGAAAAATGACGACATTCATGTTCAATAAATTTACTCAAGTGACAATGTGGCAGATTTATTTACAAAGGTACTGTTGACATCTATATTCAAAAAATTGGTTCACGAGATTGAAATGTTTCGATTCAAAAATTTTTAGTGATTAATATCAGGAGGAGTAGCTGTATTAGTTTTCCTTCGCTTAGGTTTTATCCCACTGTGTTCTCCTAGCCAATGTTATTGAAATCGGATCGGACCGATCGGTTCAACCGGAAAAATTGGGAACCGACCTCAAATCCAGTCCAATCAAGTTACCATACATCAACCGTAAAAGTAAAAATTGATCAACAGACCTATGAACCGACTGGTTGACCGCAAAATCGAAAAAATCGGTCACAATTTTTTACTGGTTCTTTGCACCTTCCCTTTTTTATTTTAAGGATTGATCCCACTTTTGTCTAATGGGGCTCACTTGCAATGGCAGCAGGCCCATTTTCTTTGATTTTCACATCTTGCTAGTTTTAAAAGATACTTCTCTTGCACAGTTTTTCTTTTGAACCCATATGGAATACTAATTAAGACTTAGGTTGATTTTAAAAGATGATCTTCATGCACATTTTCTATGGGGAACTGATGTGGGATAAATTTAGTCTAGTTTCAACAGATTACATCATCCACATTTTCTATGATCAACTGTGAGATAATTATAAAAGTTATAGGGTTGGCCAATTGAATTCTTACATGTTTACTTCATTCTATATTATATGGAGTTAAATCATGGTCCCCAAATCGCAAACAATTTCAATTGAGCAAAGCAAAATATTTTGGACATATAAATAATTAGTTTTTGAAGTTTTAAAATAAATTATAAGATAATAAATCTAATTGACACACGTGGATTTATATTTAGTTTGAATTAGTAGTACTGATTTTTTTTAACAAAATTGTTATAATATTTTTATTATTTAGGCGTATTTATTTACTTACTTTTGGCATCCGGTTCGACCCCGATTCAACATCGGTTCCACCCTCTGACCCTTGACTCTTTTTAATTTTCGGATCGATACCTGGTCCGATTTTCAAAACATTGTTCCGAGCTATGTTTTAATGAAACAACATTTATTTTTAATACTCTAAAATAATTGTATTCTTTTTCTTTCGTTTGATCTTTTATCTTATTGGGTTTCTATCAAATAATGTTTTGATGAGATAGAGATTTTTAATGTGTCTTTTTAAAAGGGAGTGTTGTAAATGATAAATTTATTAGTGAACGATAATTGTACCTTGCAGCCTTAGAAATTATTATTATTCCTAATAATTCCATATAAATATAAGGTTTTGGTCCTCATTATAATACACACAAGTCTATAAAAAAAAATTCCCTCTTTTTTTTTTTTTTTGTTCTTTTCATAACAAATAGAACAATATTAATTGAAATTGAGTTATTTTCCTTAAAGATATGGTCGAATCTTATGTCGATTTTCATGTAGGTAATGTCACACATTTGAATAGTATAATATGACTCAAAGTTGTTTCAATCAAGCAAAATAAAAATATTTCAAATCCTCAAGTTAATTGTTCCATTGATCACTGAACTTATGTCTATGTCTTAATTGTTCACTAAAATTTAAGATATCAAGTTTTTGCCACTAAATTTTGAAAAACGCTGAACATTACTCACCGATATAACATCTGTTTAAAACCTTTAACAACGTTGGTGATGTAGCTAACGTAATGCACATATGAAGCTTCGTCATGTTGTTAAACTTTGAGATTGTCAAGTTTTGGTCGCTAAAATTTTCCAATGCTTTCAATTGCTTACTAAACGTTGAAAAACGTCTTTTATTGCTCACTAAACTTTAAGATGGTAGAAATTTGGCTACGAAACTTTGAAAAATGTCTTCGATTGCTCAATAAACTTTAAAAACGTCTTCAATTGCTTACTAAACATTGAGGAGTTTGAATTTTAGCCACTAAACTTTGAAATTGTTGAATTTTGGTCATTAAACTTTGAACGACGTCTTCTATTCCTCACAATAATTTTGGATTTAATTATAGTTTGTTATCCAAATTTTGAATTTAAGTTAATTCTAACTATTGTGTGTTTCATTGTAAAATTCAATTATTAAAGTCTAGATTCGATTTAATTTTAATTACAAATTAATTGTATAATTCATTGCAATTAGTAGTTACTTTCCTTGCACAATTTTACAGGTGCTGTCTATCATAATATTTAAAGTTTACAAAGAAACACAAGATAAGCCATTGTTTTGTCAGAGTTAAAATAAGATTTTTAGCAAATTTTGATAAAACTTGATAAAATGTGTGGTTGAAAAGTTGTGAGTACCATGAAATGTGTGGCTAAAATTAATTGTTAACTTCGAGTTTGATAAAAAAAATTTAAATTTAATTTCCACCAAACATGGATTAAATTGTTGTTAGAATTAGATTAAATTCAAAATTTAATCTAAATTTCAACAACTAATTTTAATTAAATCCAATATTTTTACGAGCAATAGAGGACATTTTTCAAAGTGTAGCGGTCAAAATTTGAAACCATCTCAAAGTTTAGTGGCTAAAATTCGATCATCTAAAAGTTTAGTGAGCAATGTCAGACGTTTTTCAAAGTTTTACGGAGCAACCAAACACGTTTTTCAAAGTATAGTTGTCAAAATTTGATCATCTTAAAGTTTAGTGACCAAAATTCCATTAACTTAAAGTTTAGTGAGAAATAAAATTCGTTTTTCAAAGTTTAATGAGCAATTGAAGACGTTTTCCAAAGTTTAGTGACCAAAATTCAACCATGTTAAAGTTTAACTGCGTGATGAGGCGCTACACAACATTCCGTTAGCCACGTCACCAATTCCTTTAGAGCTTTTAAATAGATGTTATACCGGTGAGTAACGTTTAACGTTTTTCAAAATTTAGTGGCTGAATCTTGAGATCTTAAATATTAGCGAGCAATTGAAAACATAGACAAAAGTTCAATGACCATTGGAACAAATAACTCCAAATCCTCGTTGACACCAGAGTCTACAAAGTTGAACATACAATAAACAATTTCTTTTTTAATTTTTAACATTGAAAGTCAGGAATTTGGGGCCTAGAACTTTTTCTTTGACACTTCTACCACTTTTTAAAGGCCCCAAGTAAAGAACCCCAAGTGGTAGGGGGAACGATTCGAATCCAATTGGGTAGTAATAAATTGCTTCATTTGACCCTAATTTATGCCTTCGATTTCAAAGTAATCCTTGCATAATTTTTTGACAGAGAGATCCTCAACTTATGGATTTAGGACCGTGTCGATCCTCACATGGTGCAATATATCCATATTGACTGCTAAATACCACTTGCAACTCAATCAATTAAGCCCCTGTTTGGAGCAGCTTTTCCATAAAAAAGAAAAGCAATTTTTTGACTTTTTTTTGGTCACCTAAGACCCACATGTGAGCGTGTTGGTAAAAAAAAAAATGGTTGCAAATTGGTGCAAACGGTCCAAGAGTTGATTTCCCCCCCCTAAAAATTTCCCCAATACCAGGGCTAAATAGTTGAATTTCAATAAAACTTGTAATTTTTATTTATGGATTTATTTATTTATTATTATTATTTTTTAAGAGTGAATTCACATTTTCAATTAGACAATGTTTGATAGCCCAATTTTTTTACATGGAAAATGAAAAACGTATTCCATTTCCCACTTTTGATTTGTTTGATATTCAAAATTTTTCTATCAATTTATTTTCCACCTTTGCCTCACACGAGCACTAATTCTTGGTTTTTGGGGAATTCATTTTCCCATGGGGTAGGAGGTTTTACGTCTTCCACTCTTTTTTTTTTTTTCCATGGGAACAAATTTTAGGAGTTTTAAAAGAAAATATCCCTTAAATCGATAAATTTTATATAAAACAAAGGCAAACGAATACCAAAATATAAATAATTTTTGGATTTTTTTGCCCATGGAAAAATATTCTAGAAACAATTGTAGAAGTAAATATCTCTTAAATTAATTCCCTTCAATTCGTTTTCTTTCCATCCAAATTTCATGTTTACAATCAAATGGACACTTAGTTTTTTATCACCTTACTCCCTCAACCTTTCAAACCTACGGGGACCATTCTTGCACAGATTTAAAAGGTTAAAGACCTATAAGACACGAATTGTTAGTCAAAAAGTTGACTGTCACACTTCAAAAAAGTTGGAGACTTGAGAGTCGGAATTTACTTGATTATATTTATAAATGCTGAATCTGAAAGGGTAATTTTGGTAAATCATCATAATCTTCTAGTCCAGCACACCGTGCTTATGGCAACATTTAAATACAATTGAGACTCTATTTCAGATCCGCAGAATCTGCTTTAAATTAAAAAATGAAACCATCAAAGCGCTTTCGAATTGCGAAATCTGAACCTATAATGGCCGTTGATCTTTCTCTATCTATAAATTACAGTCTCGTACAAATAAGCCTATATATACACATATTTAGAGAGAGAAAAAAATCTCATTCTAACGCATACACTCTCAACAATAAATCCATGTGACGAATCTGCACCGTTTCCTTGGTCTTCACTCAAATGATCAGGTATTTGATCTTCTACTTGATTTCATTTTCCAATTTTTTAATTGTATAATGAGCATATCGTTCTATTTTGTTTTGAATGTATTTGTTCTTAATGTTTCAGTTTTCAATTTTTTGTTTTTGATGTAATTTGGATAGATCTGAAGAAACTGAAGAGTGAGAGGGTGGTGCTGTGTATGCATTCAATATTCATATTTATGTTCGATGTATGGGTTGTGTTTACTGAAATCACCGTCGATTTGCTGAGATTTTGGTGGTAATGGAGAAGATCTAAACTTTAAAGACCTTATTTTTAGTGTTAGATTTTGAGATATTTCTAAAATTATTAGTGGAAATTAAGATCTGTGAATCTGTGAGAAGCTAATGACCCTGATAGATCTAGGTAGTTTGAAGGAGATGGAGACTTTAGTTGCTGTTGCTCATCACAGGAATCATCATCAATATTATGATAGAAATCGTGAGCATGGTTCGGCTAGATTTGGGTCCTTTGGGTCCCCGCCTACTGATAATTCTCGTGGTATCAATTGCCGTGCTTTCCAGTCCGGTGCAGGGTTACTTCCAAACCCGCCTAATTCTTGCACCACTGCCCCTTCTAGCAAAAGGGAGTTTTCCACTTCTTTTTCGCCCAAAACCCCTTCGACGTCTGTTAATGAAGACCACAAAAGCTTGAAAAAGAAATCGGAAAATAGTATGATTCCAATCGCAATTAAGATCAACTTCGATAACAAAGAGGGGGGTTATGATAATGATTTTCATTTCTCTGAACATTGGGCTGGACCTGCTTATTCTTGCTCACCTCCCCCGAGTTCTTTGCCCATGCCAAACTTTTCACTCCGGCCAAAAAGGGCAGTTTCACTTGACTTGCATACTGCAGCCCCTGAATTTGATTTGCCCCCTATGGCTAAATCTGCTCCTGCTTCCCCAACCAGGGAGCGTTGTCCCTCACCTAGTGATATGTTTGATGGTGCTGACTGTGCGACTAAGAACCTTCGTCGCATCCTCAATCTTGATAATGCTGACGAATGATGTGCTGGGAGCAGTCAGCACTCCTGTAAATAAGAAAGCTGATTTAGTTTGCAAAGTGAGTTAGTAATATATGTATACATTTAATGAATAAAGTATGTTTGCAGCACAACTTGCTTGTAGTGATTTCATTAGGTTTTCAGAAATTGTGGTGGTGTTGATGCAAGAGCTATAATGGCTGGTTGGTTGACTATCTCCAGATATCAGAAAAGTTGACATGGTGGTTTGGTTGGGCACTGTAGAATGTCAATGGGTCGTTTGAACATGGATATTAACAAGGCCAAAGGTTTTGGGAGCAGAAATCGTAATTGATAACCGGCAATCCATTGAAATGGTGATGGATAGTTGGAATTTAGTGCTTTTGGACATGATCACCAAATTGAATATCAATGATCTGTTCTGCTCAGAGGAGGCTGCATTCTATTTGAACACTATGTATTGATTCCCAGTTCTCCAGTATATATCTTCCTCATTGAATTGTTCATTCTGTTAGTTTTTCCCCCTCATTTTGGTTTCATTTAGATTTTTTGTTATGTGCAAGTTGTATGTACATCAGGATCCTAATCTGTTAGATTGGATAGGAATTTGTTTCATCTCCCTGTTAACCAGCTCTCCCAGCCCTGATATTTGACCTATCCTCTTCTATGATTTCCCATAATCTCTTCCGTTCAAGTGCCGGCTTACTGGGCTTATAATTAGCTGATTTCATTCAATCTTCTTACCTCCTTTTTCACTTCTCTTCTTTTTCTCTAAATTTTCAAATAGGGTCTGACTTATGTGTCTTTGCTTTGCAAAGATGTGGCTTTCCCTTTCACCATCTTTCTGATTTTTCAAAGAAAAATGGGAAGGAAAGTAGAGATAAATGATTTTCACTTCTACTTTTTAGTACTTGGGCTTGAGCAACATCGATTTTCACTTCTGCTCTTTTGTACTTAGGCTTGATCCATGTCAAGCTCTCTTCTTGTAAGTCCACCTTGTCCTCTGTTCACCATTTTCCTGAGTGGGTTACTCCACTTCTCTTTCTAAAGCTTAGGCTTGATCCATGTCGAGCTCTCTTCTTGTAAGTCCGCCTTGTCCTCTGTTGTCCACCATTTTCCTGAGTGGGTTGCACCACTTTTCTTTCTAAAGCCGTTGGTCTTTGGAGATTGTTGACCACACACCAAGCTTTTCACAGGTAATATTCCCTGGTCTTCACTGTCATAAATGATGATGTTAATTGTATCATGGATTTCTTCACTAAACATTTTTGTTTTACATGTTTACCAGTTCTGTTAGAGAGCTGATTGGAGAAGAATCTGCAGGAGTTGTCTGCAAAGCTTGTCGTATTATTGTTGCATCGTACTTTTTGTTCTGTTTGTTGTTGCAAAAACATTGTGCATTTTGTGTTCGTGAATCTTTTATGCTCTGTTTGCGGTGTTGTTTGAAACACTACTTTTCGAGTCATGGGCAAAGTTTCTAGTTGTGTTTTATATATTGTATCCCCAAAGTTTGTCACATTTTGATTCTCTGTTATGTTCCGTTTATAATTGTCTATGAAGTAATCTTGGCTGCTTGAGAGGCAACATCTAATCAAATAAACGAATCTATAAGTGAATGCTTGATATCCCGTGTTCTTGTGATTGATGGTTATAAGGTATGCGACACCATCATACCTAAGGTTCAAGATTATGATTGGCTAAAGAACGAAGAGTTTCACCGTAATTCTTGGTTATGCTAGTGTGACAAAGAAAGGCATTGGAATTTTTGTACCTTGGTGCTGTATGCCTTACCGAAAAGATGAATAAAAATTCATGTAATCGATTTCAAATTTGCCAAGAAATGTAGATGGTTATTTTGCAGTTTAAGATGGTTATATTGTGATTATGATGAGTTGACTGCGCCTTTTTTTTTTTTTTTGCAGGGTCATTTTAGCCCCCTATTGGTCTTCCATTAAATTATAATTCATTTTTTTTCTTTCTTTTTATCAATTATATGTTCTCTTTTTTTATCAGTCATATATTTTTCAATAAAATAATTTTACACGTAAACTCAAAAACTTTTCATTATTTTTTAGTGCACATTAAAAGTATTTACCCTTTTGAATAACGTGGAATGATTACAGTTTTGTTACGTTGCCAGACTCTTTAACACCCTGAATGATTGAATGTTGTATGGTATTTTGTCTAAAAAATCGATCAACCCTATCATTCAATAAAATTTTTTGCCACGCTTAATTTGTCAACCAAGGTGTTAAATTCATTTGGTAAAACAGCAATATTTTAGTAGCTATTGCCTTGTATTTTCTTGCTCAAATTTATCAAAAGTCGTAAGATTTCATTGTACCGACCAAGGACAACGACACAGTAAATATAAAATCCACTTAAAAGACAAAATTGATAATGGTTCTGTCATTTTCAGAATATAATTTTACCAAATGTAGGTGGGCCATTGGCACCAACTACTTTGTTTAATTAATTTCTTCAAAAAGACGCATCTCTTGGATTATTCACTTGAAACAGTCCAGTTAATCAACTAATCTTAGAGATAATAATCTTCAGATGATCTCATCCACATAAAAACAACCTTGTGAAAGCAACACAAGCAAGAAGATATATAATGATGATATAGCAGTTCTCTAACTCGACTGATAAAATACAGAACATGAAGCAATAAGTGACTAGGTGCACGGTGAATTCGAAGTTCTTTCCGATTTGCCTAGCCATCAAGTAAAATGTATGATATTAATAATAGGCAATAAATTACTAAAATTTTTACATGTAGATGCCTTTCATTTATACATATATTCAAAGAGAGAGAATATTAAAAAAAAAAAACTTAAAGAAAACTTCAAAATCAGAGTAAAATTCGAGTCTTTTATGTTGAATTATTCCCACTTATCACATAAATCCATTTAAAGATGCGACGTTCATCTGAAGAAAGAAAGGGAAACATGGAGAATTTATAGCATAACAAGTCTTAAAAAGAATCATCCAACTCTGGATTCTTTATCCCTTCGGAAAGCATTTCTTGGCAGCGGCATTCTTGGCTGCAAAAGGCTTTTCCACCCCTGTAAAGTGCAAAAGAAGTCACTTAAATAATCGCTTTTGCACCAGAAAAAAAAAAAAAAAAAGAAAAAAATTTTAAAGTATTGAATCATTTTGAAGCAATAAAGAAATGAAAGATGAGGAACTTTGGCACAAAATTAAGAGATTATATAAAAACAATGAATTATTGATCCTGTTTAGTGATATCATTAATAATTAAAAAACTATTATTGTTCAACAGAACAATCACTGAATTATGAAAATAAAGAATTCCCATGAAATCATTGCACAAAGACAAAATTGTCTCAACTCAATAATTTCCTGAATTCTAGCCATTCAATGTATGTAAATAATTTCTATTGATTTTATAGTTCATATTGGACTTAAATATATTCTAAATCTGTTCAGCCACTTAATCTAAAATCTTAAACGTCCTCGTTTGGGGGATGGATTCAATAGCCTGACGTACATAATTTTCATGTGTAAGAGTAAACGAGTCTCTTGATCTAAAAGCTTGAATCATTAGACTCGAATCGAAGGGAGAAAAAACGTCACTAACCTGTACATGTAAACGTCTTTGCCATCATCTCCAAGACTGGTTTTGCAAGTATGACAACTGAGAAAATCCACAGATGGAGAAACTGAAAAATTGGCTTCAAATTCACAGTTATCAGACAAACTAGGATGATCCCCACAGCAGCTTTCAACAATGCAATTATCAAAAATGTGTGTTGTTTTTGGATTAGGTCCATGAGTGATCACACAAGTATAATCCTCAGAAAGCTCCATTTCCTTCAAAGAAAGCTGCCTAGTAAAACTCTGAGGAGAATCCTTAACTGGGATTCTAGAGAAAGGACTCATCAACTGAGAATCCCTAGTCTTAATTCCAAAATCAGCTGGAGATTTCGGTGATTCTTCGACTGGAGAAATCGAAGAGGAAACAAGGGTTGGAATTTGAACCTTAAGTTTTGATCCAAAAACAACCATTCTACTAATAGGCTTTGAAAAATCCCCATCATTTTTCTCATCATTCATTGAGTCAATCAGGGCAAGTCCAATGGCTTCTGAGTCTTGTTTATTACAAGAATTAGGAGATAGGATTGAGGATGTCGACAAATTTTTATCATAGCCAAAAGGGTTAGCAGAATTTGATGAGTTTTTTGTGTCAAGAATTGAGGTTGGACTCATTGCTACTGATTCTGCATCAGACAAATTCTTTGCTAAAAAAAATCTTGGTGATCCCAAGAAAGATGAAATTGAGGTTTTGGGATTTCTTGGGCTAGTCATTGCTCTAGATTTATTCCTCAGCATTAGTATCTCTAATCTCTATTTGGTTTACCAAAATTTCACTGCAAAAATAGAAAAAGAAATAAATATAAATCCAAAAAATTCAAGAAATAATGAACATGGGTTTAAAGACAAGAACTAACCTGAAACCATTTGAAATGTTAACCTTCTTGAGTAGCTGCTTAAGGCACTGAAAAAAGTATCAAAAGAATAAGTAAAAGTTGGCTTTTTTCCACTCAAAAGCCGGAATTTATGAACAATATAACAAAAGAAATCTTTAAAAATAAAAAACACTGTTAAATCTCATTAGCCTCCATGTTTTGAACCCCAACACTGACATAAAAAAGACCCAATCCTTTTTTATTTTTCAAATAATCAAAATCAAGCCCAGATATGCATTGATGATCAACAATATTAAATAGCCTTTGTGTGTGAGGGTGTGTAATTCAATCAAGAAAAAGCAAAATAGACAGAGCAACTTGCTAGAAAATAGAGAAGTGAGGAAAAGAGAGAAAAGACGGCCTGTTTTGGTTCCTTTTTAAAGAAGAAATAAGAGCTTTTGGTTAAGCTTAGAAAGTACTTATCAGTAATCCCACTTCTATTTTAAGTTTAGCCAAACATGCTCTTAGAAGCATTATTGTGAGAGGGAAAAAAACAAAGAAATCTACGCCAGCAAGATAAGGGCCCGACGAACTAATTAGAAACAAGATAACACAACCATATACCCCACCCCTCTCACCTTTGTTGATTATTATCTCTCTTCATTTGGATTTTAGTGTTTATTTTCTTTTTAAGAAAATAATTTAAGTATATATATATATATATATATATATATATATGCAAGTCATTGTCCAAATGCACGCAATTCCTATGTTGAAAGCCAAAATTTATGTTTAAATATGATAAAACAGTGTTAATTATGTGATTTTCGCCTCAAAATAATCTATGGATTAATATTAGTTTATTAACATATATCTATATGTCATTAAGATTTTAGTTTCTTGTCTTGTATGCTCAAGCAAGAATTTAATTTCATTATACAATTCAAGAAGTTCATTAAGAATTATTTCCATAGCTAATTTCTTGTCGAGAGAGAGAGAGTGGAAAAATATTGATTATGTAATCTTATAATAAGAAAATATCTTAATTTTCTTACCCCTCATCTATAGTCGGTGTCTAATTTTGAGGTAACTTGTACTGATCTTAACTTGCAATGCTTAGGTCACACACACTATATCAATATGATCCATGTAATGTTGAGACTTTAGCATATTGTCCATATAGAACTATGCGAGCTATAGTTTTTAAAAACTGAATATGTACAAAATGTTAGTAATGAAATAGTATTGAGCACGTTGAATTGCCCAAACTTAGAAAGTCCATAGGCTTTGACACCCTATTCCTACCTTCAAAGGAAATAACAATTACAGTTATGCTATGTGTACAATTTGGGTTGACAATCCCGATTGACAATTAGACACATGGGAGGGAGGGCCCACGCTTAATAAAAAAATCGTGGATCCCCCTCATGTGAATACATTGTCAATCGAGAAAGAAAAAAAGAGACAAAGAAAGAAAGAAAGAATTTACAGGCTCGTCCAATTTTGGGTCATTTTGTCCTCATCCCTATTTTGTCATTATTTGATGCTGCTACTGTCTCTCTCTGACACAGTAACACACATAGATCCATTAAACGCACAGTCTGACCAATTAAAACGACAATTTTACTGACTGATGAAGTTACTCTTATTACCTCGTCGTACGTGAATCACTGCTTCACACGTCACGGCTGCCATTAAAGTGACACGTATGATTATAAGAAAGTTAAAATTCTTTATTTATGAAATCGGATAGAAATTTAGTAAAAAAATAAAAATAAACAGTTGGTACTAAAAGTGTCACTTCTTTGCACATAGGCACATTATGATTAAAGAGGAATTGTGAATTGAAATAAAGGAAGTCAATCATGCAAACCTGTGACAAAAAAATTGAAATCAAGTAGATATAGAGGCTATCATGAATCACAAGATACATCAATTATGCATTTATCGCAAATTTATGTTACTTATACAAAGTATTATAGTCGCACTCATTCTTTTCTTTGCAACTTAGGACGTGGTGTGGTAACATTTTCATAAATCTAACAAGCAACAATATGAAGATTCTACGAATGGGTGGATCGCTCCTTAATGGGGTGAACAACTAATTTTGTAATTTTACTGAGCCCTTGTTTGAGCCCCACTTTTTTCATCAAAATTCATTCTTCAATAGTGAGTTGACTTCATTTCAATCACAGATTTTTCAATAAAATAATATTACACGTAAATTCAAAATTTTTTCTTATTTTTTAACAACATGTTTCTCATCATAACACTATTTGAAAATGCATTTTTTGAGGTAAATGGGGCTCAAACAACCCCTTATTGTGATGAGTCGACGAGCAACTAGCTGCTCACCTTTGACAAGACCCAGTTGATGAGGGACTCGTCCCACTTTTTGCTGCTACTGAGTTGAAGCGGATCAAAATGACCAATTAAGCAAGTCTTGTTTGGATGGGATTTCAAAAGCGAACTTATCAAGGACCCACATTTAGGCAAGGCGTGACCCTAGTCAAAAATTGATTTGACATAAAAAAAGAAAAAAAAATAAAAATCATCATCTTGCATCAGGCTTCAGTAATGGGCCTGGACCCACCTTCATTTTTTGGCCCATTTTCAATGAGAGCTTACTTTACTATTTATGTAATTTTTAGTGTACAAAGGGGAAAAATTGATATTAACATGTACAGTATAAATATTAACTATACCACAAGTTTGATGCGTGAACGTCTCAAATTTTGCAAAAAGAGATAAATATAGCTAGGGCAAAAAGTCAAAAGGTTCATGTATGAGGATACAATATATTTGTCTTATTTGGCAGGCTAAAGTCAAGATTGATTTAGTCATGTATGAGGATACAATATATTTGTCTTATTTGGCAGGCTAAAGTCAAGATTGATTTAGTCTACATATTCATAATACGTTATTTCAAGCAAAACAAAGTTTTAGGCGTTCCGTTATCTCTCATCTAAAGTATATCTAGCCCCGTTTAATCCTCATTAAATTCAATTACATTACATTTCATTTTTCTCTTTCCTATTTTCAACCACACAATCTTCCATAAAATAATATTATACGTAAATCGAAAAAATTTCCTTTCTTTTCAACCACTCATTTTTCTAAAAAATACTATTCTCCCATTTTCATTTTCAGGTAATTGGGGTCAAACGGGGGCTCAAGACTTGAAATTATTTGAGCCCAATTTAGCTATATTCAAGTTTGCACAACTTACTATTAAACTTTTTTTTAATATCGAAAAAAATTAAAAATTAGAAGATTGTAAATCAGTAAAATTGGAGGCGTTGGTTCTATATGCAACTTGGATGGAACAATGGCTCCATTGCATTATTTTCTCGATTACTTTGACTATTGAGACGACCATCTCGCACCCTCCACCCATGCATACATTTATATTTCCAAGAAGATGGTCTATCTTCATGACTCTTTAACGGTATCGTTACGGTCACATTTTTAGAATAAAAAGTCATAAAATTAATTTTAAATTCATTAAGAGAAACCCAATTTTACT
Source organism: Olea europaea var. sylvestris (assembly GCF_002742605.1). Taxonomy (NCBI): domain Eukaryota; kingdom Viridiplantae; phylum Streptophyta; class Magnoliopsida; order Lamiales; family Oleaceae; genus Olea; species Olea europaea. Next base: position 12,808 of record NW_019256426.1, on the reverse strand, counting down.
CTTTCAACCTCTTAGGCATTGCTTGGTCACAAGAAAATTAAAGAAGGGTAACAAAAAATCTCATCTGCCGCCTTAAAAGCAGGGCTTGTGACTTCCAAATAAATAATAATCAAATTTTCAAAGAAGAGTAGGTGCCACAGTTAACCCTCACCTCAGCCTACCACTTACTTCCCCATCCTCTGTGGGGACTATGAGAATGAGAGCCACAATTGTTAGACAAATAAACAATGAGTCCTCAATAGAATTTTTGCCTTTAGGATAGCAAAACTCTCATTTTCGGTGCACAATGGTACTCGTCGGATGAAATTTGTAAACTTTTCGGTCAAATAGTTATGTGTTTTGAAAACGAAGATCTATTTAAGTGTCTACTCATTTCTTTTAATGATTCTTGACTAAAATTGTTGGATGAAAATTGTAATATTTTCAGTCAATAGTGACATATTTCGCACGTGATGATCTATTTAAAGGTTATTTTCATCAACTACCTCCATTTTCCTCAATTTGAAAAGGAGACAAAAAGGGACTCGAATGACTAAATAGATTCGTGTCTATTTCATTTCTTTTAATGATTCTTGACTAAAATAGTAAAATGGTGTGGATTGAACAACTCAACACGTTCAAAACATATGACTACTTTTCATCTACTGAGGATCATCAAGCACTAAAATGAGAGTTTAAGGGACCTAAAGGTAGAAAAACTTTGATTGAGGACAGGAACTACAAATTTTCCTAGTTTTTAAGAGTGGGGTCGGAATGGGGGAGGAGGGATGAGCCCACAATTTTCATCAAACAAGTCCATTCTGTCTTCAATCATGCATTATTGCCCTTTTTCAACATTGAATTGGATTGGCGATAAGCCCTGTTTAATGCCCCCCATAAAAAGAAATTTTTGAGAAAAATAAATTTTATAATAGTAATTTTTTGAAGAATATATGATTAAAATGTAGAAAAAAATTTGAATTTACATACAAAATATTTTATTGTGTGAATGTGTAGTTAAAAATTAATTTGTTATAAAAATTAAAAATAGTTATCCAATTTCTCAAAAGAAATATCTCCTCAATAGTCTCCATAATGCTACCATGCTTCCAAAGTTTGTTATAAAGTATGGATTTTGGCAATTCAAATTATCAAAATCAATCAATACAAATCAGCTTTCAATGTCCCACTTGATCGATATGAATGGATTATTACGCCCTTCTCAAAAGCGCGTTGTGTCTGAATTAATTAAAAAAAATAAAATTGAATAATATTTTGAATCCTTATCAAAGTTTTCCGATTATTTAGATTGATGATGTGTTAATATACTCTAAATCAATAGAACAATATTTCAAACATCTTGATATATTTTTAAAAGTAATCAAGCATAACAGATTAGTTGTTTTCAAAAAAAAAAAAAAAGGGTAAAAACTTTTCAAGCTAGAATAAAATTTGGAACAATTACTCATATCAACATGTCCGTAGAATTTGTAAACAAATTTCCTAATGAAATTAGAGACGGAAATCAATTACAAAGATATGTGTCAATTATATCGCAAACTTTGTCCCAAATGTCCGACAAAATTGAGAACCTCTTTATCAAAGATCGAAAAAGAGCCCTATAACTCAAACTAGTGCTGTTGAAGAGATTACAGGTTTAGCTCAAAATCTTTCTTGTCATCGTATTCTGAATCCTTAAATATTTTTCATAGTTGAAACCGATGCTTCAGAAATAGGTTATAGAAGCATCCTCAAACAGAAGTCAATAATAAGGAAAAATTAATCAAGTGTCTACCTTACAGCTCAAAGGAACTACTCCACTGTAAAAGAAAGTGTTATCTATAATTCAATGTATAACCAAAATTTCAAGATGATTTGATCAACAAGACTTTTTTTATACGTACTTTAGTGAAATTTGACCTCTTCAAATATCAAAACCACAAAAAAATATATGGCAATCCTAGCAGTCGTTTTCACATGTCCTTCTAAAAATTGAATAAGGACATCAATACATCAACTACCACTAAATGTCCTGCTAAAAATTCAAAGATTGAATTGGATTTGGTACAACACAAATTTAAGCTTAGTCCGTTACACCTAAAACTTGAACGAGCAAAGACTTGGCTAGTGTGGTAACTAAGCTACTGTTCATATCGTTTCTGCCTTTCTTTCTGAATTCTCGTCCCTTGCTGAGTACCGCTTCTTAATTAACAAATTGCGCATCGCAGTTTTCACAGCTTCTGCAGCAGATGAAAAACTTATTTTTCCAATTGATAATTTCCCTTTAAGGGTTTGAAGGAGCGACTCTCCTCCTGCTATTTCTGCAACTTCCTGTACCGATGTCTTGTGGTCAAAAGACTCCGAAGTGCTTGTACTAAAACCTGAGGTGGCCCTCACACAAGCCAAAGATGCAGAGTCAGAGACTTGTAAGCTGGATACGCCCATGATCATCCATAGCACCGGGGCTGAAGAAGAGGTCCCTATGCTTGTGGGTATGAAAGTGATGCAGGACGAATTAAAAAAATAGAAAGAAGAAGCAAGAAATGGGAGAGAACCGGAGAGAATGGGGGGAGAAACCGAAGAAGAAGCAGAAATTCATGGGGGAGAGGGGGAGGGAGAGGAAGGAGAAACCATAGGCAACAAACCACCAAAATATTCTTTAATTTATCAAAACTAATGAAATTACATCGCAATTAGATTTAAATAGTAAAGACTAAAACCCTAAGTAGAATGAGATTGGACCAACACAAGCCCAATTACATAAATAAAATCTAAAATATAAATAAAATCCAACTAAAAATAAATAAAAAGTAGATGTCCTCATCAACTCTCCCGGAGTGGGAGAAAAAATTGACCCTGTCGAGTTGATAGATAGTATAGGCTGCAGTCAATTTGATACTCCAAATGCGTCAAGTCAAGTCACGGGGGATGATCTTTCTGACGAACCAAGTAACGAAATTCCATGATTGATAGTACTGAAAACTGTAGCTTATTCCCTAGAATATGATCTGACCAAGGGGGGCGATCTTTCCTTCTAACCAAGTACTGATATTGGACTCCAAATAATCAATACTCATGCACCTCATCTTCAAGATTTTCACATGATTGTATCTAATGAGGAGCTTAAGAAGTACGTCGATCTACCCAACAAACAAGGAAGTACCGAATATTGCCATCATTGGTCAATACAACACGTTCATATAAAATAACATCAATTTTATCTTTGTGTGCTGTGATAGATGGTATTGAATTAGAAATATCGACATAGTCAAGTTGGGGGATCCATAAAGCTAAGTAGAAATAGATCATCAAAGGAAGTAATATGGTGTTTGTAAGTAATGAAGTCCTTAATATTTAAAGCAGAGTGGTAGTCAAAATGTGATGAAAGGGCAATGACATATGCATTTGAACCAACATGCTTTAAATTTTTTAAAGGACCAACACTATCAGCTTGTAATATAACATAATTCCCAATATTAAACTCAAAATATTGTTTATGCGAATCAGCTTGAAGTTTATACAAAGCATTACTTGCGTCATGTTGTTTATTGATCTCAATATGCAAGTTATGAAAATGTGATACAACTACCTCAACTAACATAAACACACTAGCATGTGGGTACATAGGAATAAGGTCTAAAGGTTTCATAGGTTCACAACCATGAATAACTTCAAAGGAATTTAGACCTAAAGACCAGCTCACGGGATTGTTATATGTAATTTGAACAGTTGGAGGAATCAAGTCCCAATTTTCAAGATTTTTCTGGACTAGAGACTTGAATAAATTGCTAGGACTTTGGTTAACGACTTCATTCTGACCATCAGCCTGTGGTTGATCTGCATTGGAGAATTTCGATTTAGTGCTAACCATAGGCAACTGGGTTCTATAAAAGTGACTAGGGAAATCATGGGATACAGAATCTGAAGTCCCAAGAAGAGCTTGGATGCCACCTAAGGAGGTGTCCTCACTATCATCATCAAAATCTTCAAGTTTAGGGTCATATGCTAGATCTTCTAACGACTCTTCTATTG
>NW_019256426.1:6490-7933 GCF_002742605.1 Olea europaea var. sylvestris | reverse complement strand
GACGAGGAAGAGAATGAGTACTATGATGACTATGGCCTTGTTCTCGCTCACGAACCTGATCCCTATTCCTACGATCGCGTTGAAAATATTCTTGATCACTTTGTCCACAATGATATTGTTTATTATGAGACGCTTCAGAATTAGTGTCAATCAAACAAGGGGTTCGCTTAAAATTGCTCAACTTAGCAGCTAGGGTCTTTCTTTCCTCACGAGTAGCAGTTATATCTGATTGGATAGTCGATAGACTAGTAGCAAGTTGCGCTAATTGTCTAGTGAGTGCATCAAATTGGGATGAATCCATGGTCAATGTATTGGAAATAGAGACAACAAGACGATCACTACGCAACTACATGCAATGTAATACTAGCTAAATGATGTGCTATGATGAGATCAGTGAACAATACGTGCAAGCAATAGAAAATAACTTGTACCAATTTTTTTTATTTAATTTTAAATATTGGGATTAATTAAATCCAAAACAAGCTAATAACGCTGGTACATGTAAAATGGCAAAACAAGGGTCAACACACTAGTCAAATTCTCCAATCAAGTGCGTCACAGTGGGGAACAATGGAAGTCAATTCGGTCACTGGTGTCAATTCGATTAATGGTTTCGATCAAGTAGGGTTTAAGGCTAAAATTATCACGATAACAACAACACAAAATTTTAATTGATGCAATTTTAAAAATGAAGCAGCAGTATAAACCAATACAAAATAGAGATCAAGGACTCCCTGTTGTTTAGTTTTGATTATTTGTATGTCGATTGATCTGAATTGCTGACTTATGAGCCCCAACTATGCTTCTGTTCTTCCCTTTGTGTCCAATGGTTTTAGCCCCTGATGACTGTAACTTGTGCTGGTTCTAGTGTGGACGTAAAACTGAGTGTGGTTACTGTGGCTTTTAGATTGTTGAGATGGACGATGAAATATATGAGTGTGGTAACTTTGGTGGAAGTGTATGATCTTGGGTTGGTAATGGTGGCCTATGGCAACGAAGCGGTAGTGCTCTGGATGCCTGGGTAGATAATGAAGTGGTGGCGTGATGGTGATTGGCGACGGCGGCGGCAAGAGAGTGGTTGTGAGAAAGGAATCGAGTGAAACTGTAGGGTATTTGATGTTAATGGATTGGTTATAATCGGGCTTGGTCGGATATTTGGGACTAGGCCAGATGGGAAGGGGTTTGGATCTTGTTATAGAGATGGGCCAACTGGGGTTAGTGTTTGGAGAGTGGGCCTGGGTCGTAAAGAGTAGGCTAGGTTAGTTGGGCTAAATATGTGATAAATGGGCTAGGGATTGGGTTATTGGCCGGGTTGGATAATTGGGTTGATGTAATGGCCTTATTGGGCTGAATATGAGACGTGGATAATGGCCTCTAGGATTTGGGCTACTTATGATTATGTGGATGTAGATTGAGCCTGAGTAACAGGTTAAATGATTTGGA
>NW_019256426.1:0-1834 GCF_002742605.1 Olea europaea var. sylvestris | reverse complement strand
AATGAGCAATGAACGCTCAGCTATGCCGATCTCGCAGTCAACGCCGCTGCAAGTGAGTGGCAAACACTCAGCTGTGCCGATCTTGCAGTTACGATGCCTCCAATCATCGTGTGAGAGAAGGGGGAAGAAGGAAGAGCAAGAGAGAGAATATTAGGGTTTGGGTTATGGGGTGAATATTTTATAATATATACAATTTTATAATATAATATAATAAAATATCTGATTTTTGAACATTGAAACATTTCATTTGATTTTAGAATTGTGAATTTTTAAAGTAGGGAATTGTGCAATTTCCACTTGTATATTTGGGGAGGTTTAGAGTTCAATTCTAATATGGGAAAATTAGGCCCAATACTCTGAAAATTTAAAAGATTAGATTAATGCCCTAAATAAAAATTAAACTTTGTATAAACTGTATTATTTACGTCTTTACTAAAATCTCCAAACCTCAACCCTTTTCCATGATGCTCATTACATAACCTCATCTCTCTCTCCTACATCTCTCATTTCAGATTCTTCATCTCTGTCATACCCGTAGTTCCATCGTCTTCCTCCGTCTCCTCTTCAAGGATCTCTTAAACATTGAAAACTAAAAACCCCAAATTGCTAGTCGGAAAAACCCGCACTTGTTTCATACTCCGAAATCAAAAACTTTGACTCTGAATTCTACAATAGTTGGAGACAATGGGTTGAAGATAAAAAATAATTATTGATGAAGAAGCATTTTCGAAAAAGAAGAAAAGAATTTTTTCAAAACTTTATAAGTAATTTGACTGTATATTCCACTTTCAGTCATTAAGGAACCAGATTTCTATTTTTGGCACTAATGAGACAGATTGACTTCATTGGACATTTCATAAGAGGTAGTTTTGGATTGAATGAGCGATGGCAGCAAGGAATTCATGTAACTGACCCCAAGTTTACATGGAACAAGAATTGGGTATTGTTGTATTATGTAATTTGCATATGTTCGATAATTCTCTTGTTTGTTGTTTATTCTTAGCTAATTTGTTGGTTAATCTCTTTAATTGTCATAATATGTCCAGCTTTTGTTATGCTGAATGTGTGATGGTTGTTCAAATTTAGTCATGCGGTCGCATCGCAACCAATCGAGGCCATTTGGCCTCGGTTCTAACTAACCATGCGACCGCATGGATTTACACCATGCGGTCGCATGGTATAAGTTCAATGACCGTTGGAGTCGGTTTGGGTGGTTTTTTGGCAGCCTTTCACTTAATTTTGGCATCATTTCATGAAGCTATGTTGCATGGCTATAAATAGGTGGTTTTTGATCATCAAAATGTATGAAAAACACTTATAAATTACATGTTCATAAGATCAAACAAGAGAGAAGAAAGAACAAATAAACCATCTTCTTCCATATTCCTTTTCCATTGTGTTCTTGAGTTCTTAGAGAATCAAACAAGTGTTTAGTATTTGAATCTCTACAAGGCTTGATCAATCCTTCAAACCTTTTGCCGGATGACCCTTTAAGCACCATAATCTTTTCTCGTGAGGGCAAAATTCGTTTGAGGACAACGATCTCATATCGTGTTTGAGCCTTCCTACATTTATTTTATATTCTTCATCATCTAATTTTCTTTCAATCTACATTTGTAATTCATTCTCTAACCCCTTGGTGGAGAAACTATTTCTAACAATCTCAAACGAATTTTCAAGTTGCTATGGAGAACGAAATTACAATGGCAACCATAAAACTTATGAATCAAGACTTCGTGCGGTTGGATCGGTTCGATGGCACAAATTTCACGTGTTGTCAAGACAAATTGAAGTTTCTTCTTACTACATTGATGATATTCTACATCTTAGATCC
>NW_019256425.1:0-1132 GCF_002742605.1 Olea europaea var. sylvestris | reverse complement strand
TTTGAAGGTTTGTGATTTGTCTCCCATTTTAGAGAGAAGGGAGAGCGTTTTGGGCTAGAGAGAGAAAGTGCGATTTAGGGTTTCGTTTTGGTATAAGGTTTGGGGTTTATGGTTTTCGGACATTCTAGAATCATTGGTGATGGTCCCAAACCCTGATTCAATGCGTAGAGCGGAGTTTTGACAACATTGGGATTCGTGCTATCAACTTTTTCATATAAATCTGATTCTATTGCTTCCAAAACCATTGTGGCTTGGAGTGCTGGAAGATTTTTGGTTGTTCGGGGTTGAAATCCACAGGGTAAAGGTGGTATGTCGGGAGGTGGATCAAGATTTTTGAAGGTTTGTGATTTGTCTCTCATTCTAGAGAAAAGGGAGAGCGTTTTGGGCTAGAGAGAGAAAGTGCGGTTTAGGGTTTGGGGTTTAGGGATTTCGACCCTTCTGGAATCATTGGTGATGGTCCCAGACCCTGATTCAATGTGTATAGTGGAGTTTTTGACGACATTGGGATTCGTGCCGTCAACATTTTCATATAAATCTGATTCTATTACTTCCAAAACCATTGTAGCTTGAAGTGCTGGAAGATTTTGGGTTGTTTGGGGTTGAAATCCCCGGGGTAAAGGTGGTATGTCGGGTGGTGGATCAAGATTTGTGAAGGTTTGTGATTTGTCTCCCATTTTAGAGAGAACGGAGAGCGTTTTGGGCTAGAGAGAGAAAGTACGGTTTAGGGTTTGGTTTTGGTTTAGGGATTTCGGCCCTTCTGGAATCATTGGTGATGGTCCAAGACCCTGATTCAATGCGTAGAGTGGAGTTTTGAAAACATTGGGATTTGTGCCATCAACGTTTTCATATAAATCTGATTCTATTGCTTCCAAAACCATTATGGCTTGGAGTGCTGGATGATTTTTGGTTGTTTGGGGTTGAAATCCACAGGGTAAAGGTGGTATGTCGGGAGGTGGATCAAGATTTTTGAAGGTTTGTGATTTGTCTCCCATTCTAGAGAGAAGGGAGAGCGTTTTGGGCTAGAGAGAGAAAGTACGGTTTAGGGTTTGGTTTTGGTTTAGGGATTTCGGCCCTTCTGGAATCATTGGTGATGGTCCCAGACCCTGATTCAATGTGTATAGTGGAGTTTTGA
>NW_019256424.1:0-1132 GCF_002742605.1 Olea europaea var. sylvestris | reverse complement strand
GAGTCGAACTCTGTTCTCTACATGTGGTGCTTTTAGAATTTGAATTGTGACAAAATCGTGTTTATATGAAACACGACTTAATGAGTGGTGACAACTTTAATGGATGACCAACACGTGGATTAACTCTGGACGTTGGATGGAGCCGGTTCATCTGCCTTTCTTTAAAAGGTTCAGAGTCTTCTGGAACATCTGATTTTTCACTCTTCGTTTTCTTTCGACTCTAGGGTTTTCAGAGAGAAAAAATGGTGATTTGAGAGATGATCATTTCCTTAAGTGTTTCATGCTTAAACTCTTTGATTTTATGTATAGGATAGTGAGATCTTCCTTCGATCTGTAATATTCTGTGTGAATAGTGAAGAAATCTGCGTGATTTCTCTGTTGTAACTTCGTGGTGATGTCTGAAGGGTTTGAGGGCTAAGATTTGAGTAAATCTCTATAGATCCATCACTATACTTGAGAGATAAGTCTCATTTTCATCTCTCTGAACAATCTGTAATTCTTGTTGTCATATTGGGTTGTTTAGTGCAATCGAACATAATCAAAATCTTTGGATGCTCAACGAGGGATGCAGGTGTTAAAAGTGGTCGTCGAACCTCTGAGGCTTAGGCGATATAATTCCTTTGTGTTTATTTTTAATTTCTTGCAATTTTATTTCTATCCGATTAATGTTTTCTTGTTTCTTGAATTTAATATCGTGTGATCCTGCCTTTACATTTTGAATTATTTAGTTTTGTGTTATTATTGTGGGAATATTTGGATTTTTTTTATCAAACTGTAGTTGTGAGTTTAAATTCTGTAATTTCTATTGTTTGCAACGACGTTTGATAATTTCTGGGGGAGAAAAATGGTGCTTGCATGAGGGGTTGAAACTTAATAATTTTGGAATTACATATCTGTTCATGAATATTCTGTCTGTGCTACACCAATCAATGAAAGAACATTTTCGAATGTCACAAAGCTTGAGGAAAATACTCGTGCTGCTTGTTTCCAATTACCATTTATCTTTATAATGATAATAAAGAAATTGGTAATTATATAGTTTATCTGTCACGTTCCATTAGTTTTGGACATTTTTCAAATTTGTTTTGATTGGTGTATGAGGGTATGATCATCCAACGATATTCAATTATTG
>NW_019256423.1:0-1132 GCF_002742605.1 Olea europaea var. sylvestris | reverse complement strand
TATGTCAGGTTGAAGAACTGCTAGGTTGAAGAAGTGCTGGGCAGAAAATTAGCAAAGAAAAATGGCACCAGGGGCAATTTTGTCATTTGTCGTGACGGTGTCGGAATGGGCCGAAATTTGGCAGATTGATTGGAAACGGCCCACGAAATTGGACTCGAAGCAAAGACCCGGGATCACGGGATTTTAGCCAAATTCCTTCGTTTGGGCCTCCGAATAATTAACTTCCTTATCAATTATGTCTGGTTGAAGAAGTGATGGGCAGAAAATTAACAAAGAAAAACCGCACCAGGGTCAATTTTGTCATTTGTCGCGATAGTGTCGGAATGGGCCGAAATTTGGTAGGTTGATTGGAAACGGCCCACGAAATTTGACTCGGGGCACAGACCAGGGATCACGGGATTTTACCCAAATTCCTTCATTTAGGCCTCTCGATAATTAACTTCTGTATTAATTACGTCTGGTGGAAGAATTGCTAGGAAGAAAATTAACAAAAAAGAACCGCACCAGGGGCAATTTTGTCATTTGTCGCGACGGTGTCGGAATTGGCCGAAATTTGGTAGGTTGATCGAAAACGGACCGCGAAATTGCAATTGGGGCACAGATCCGGGATCACGAGATTTTAGCCAAATTCCTTCGTTTGGGCCTCCGAATAATTAATTTCCATATTAATTATGTCAGGTTGAAGAAGTGTTGGACAGATAATTAACAAAGAAAAATCGCACCAGGGGCTGTTATGTCATTGGTTGTGACGATGTCGGGATGAATCGAAATTTGGCAGGTTGATTGGAAACGGCCCGCAAAATTGAACTCGGGGAACAGGCCTGGGAACATGGGATTTTTGCCAAATTCCTTCATTTGGGTCTCCGAATAATTAATTTCCGTATTAATTGTGTCGGGTGGAAGAAGTCCTGGACAGAAAATTAACAAAGAAAAATCGAACCAGGGGCAATTTTGAAATTTGTCGCGACGGTATTGGAATGGGCAGAAATTTGATAGGTTGATTGGAGACGACCCGTGAAATTGCACTTGGGGCAAAGACCCGAGATCATAGGATTTTAGCCAAATTCCTTCGTTTGGGCCTCCGAATAATTAATTTTCGTATTAATTATGTCAAGGTGAAGAAGTGCTGGAC
>NW_019256422.1:0-1133 GCF_002742605.1 Olea europaea var. sylvestris | reverse complement strand
TTATTTCAATCATTCAATAGAAAGAGCATGACTAGATCTATAAAGGATTTGATAAAAGTTAATCCAATTTCAACAAGAAGTAATTGAAATTGAAACTCAACAAATAGTTTAATTTAACAATGAAGAAAACATGACTGAATTCATGAAAAATCTTGTAAATGTTAAACCGATTTGGATGTAAATTCATAAGAATGAAAATCTAAAGACAAGAATTGTTTAACGATGACAAACCGGAATACATAAAATAATGGATGTAAAATCACCAAATCCAAAGAGTTCTTTCCTAACTTTATCTTGATTTTAGTTCTTCACGGAGTTTCTTGAGCACCAAGATGAGAGAAAAGCGTATGAGGGCATTCTCTTTCATTCTAGGGTTAATTAGGGCTTAAAAATCGTGTCTTGAATTATTAACACAAGTGGTTGAACGAAATAAGGAAACCAAAAAATTCGCACCGGGATTGTACTATATGGTTGCAAGGTACAATCCCACGCGGTCGCATAGTTCACCAAAAAATGGCTCTATGATTCTCTAAAAATAACTATGTGGTCGCATACATTTTAAACTATGGAACCGCATAGTTATAATATTTTCCTGCTAGACAGCTTTCAATATTTTGGCCAAAACTTTTTCTTCCGATGTCCAATAGAGACAATTTAAAGTGCATTGGAAAGCCACAAAGAGGAGTACAAGTTTGCTAGAAGTGGTCCCAATTTGAAAGTTTACCAGGTCAACATGGATCATAATCTTTGACTGAAAATTTGGAACATTCTTGTGCGGATGAAAATCAATTTGTGAAAATGTTATGGGCATATTTCACTTCTTTTAACTTCAAACTGCAATCAATTGACCCTAGAATTGTCAAATCATCATTCCATCGCCCATCTCATCTTTAGATTATTTGTAACTTGGTCCCTGATTAGCTCTTTTTCTCCTGAATTCCACTGTATCCATCCATTTGCAACCTAAATCAAAGTAAAAGGGTATTTAGTACATTTAGGCGTCAACATATCATAACAATGCAAGTATAAATGGATGAATTTCTTAACAATTTGTGATATTATCAGTAGCATAGAATAATTATTTTCAGCCTTCAAGTTCTCTGAAGCAAGGTATGCTCCCACATGGTTTTGTA
>NW_019256421.1:0-1133 GCF_002742605.1 Olea europaea var. sylvestris | reverse complement strand
TAGGATATAATTTGTCAAAAGAACCATCAAATATAATTATTTTAAGCATCGAATAAGTGTATAAAATACATTTATCAAATACCTCGGAAACTTAAACATTTGTTTGTTCTCAAATAAAACTATAAACTAAATAATAATAAAACACACAATCATGTAAAAATATTTGGTTGAATAATCTAGCTTCTCATATCAGGATTCAAGATTTAAGTGTTAATTCCAAAAACATGCTTTAAAGTTGCAACACCCAACTAATATCTAATCTTCCAGTGCAAAATCGATGTGTGTGTGTGTGTGTTTGAAGAATCAAATAATCAACCATAACTGCACAAGTTGTTTCAATCCCCTACCCTCTGTGGTCAAATATATCTTTACATTTCTCGTTTGATTCACACATTCCCAAACTTATTCTTTTTTTTTTCGTTCATTCCCAACATATAATCCAAGATTGAATATTTCATTACTATCCTCACTCTTTCGAGTTTAGGTAGACGTTATGAACAAATATTTTCCAATTATTTGATTGCTTTGACCGTCACGACTCAATTAATTAATTATCTTGTATCAAAAGTCAAATTCTCTCAAATAAGTGTTAGGGCTTAACCAAGGTATTTAGTGATTTTACTCTTTTCATGCATTTGCTTTTTCTGTTTTCACAAGTGGTTTTTTTTTTTTATTAAGTTTTCTAGATGACTCATGTAGCAAGCTTTAGGCCGATGACTCCCAAGTCAAATGACTTTAAGGCACCAGGTTTTAAACACCTATAGGCTTATTGACCCGAGTCAAAAAGGTTTCGAGGACTAATTTTTGTTTCAAGTGTAGCTTCATCTTTGATTGCCTTTTAAATGACCCATGTAGTGAGCTTTAGGTTGATGACTCCAGTATCAGACGACTTTAGGGAACCAGGTTCTAAGATACCCTTGCAAACTTAATCACTCGAGTTATGAAGACTTCAAAGAGAAGTTTTTAGATTTCAAATGTATATACCTTGATTAGTGCAATGCCCCTATCACACACTTATTTAAACAAATCGACCTCCAGCCTAAGACTTTCGTCTCGTTTTATTATGTTAGTCTAAGACAATCCATACATAAGTTTTCACACATTGAATCCAAATTCACATCTGCTCTTCCTAC
>NW_019256420.1:0-1133 GCF_002742605.1 Olea europaea var. sylvestris | reverse complement strand
GACTAGTCGAAATGGGCTCAAATTTGAAATTTTGATCGGAAACAAAAATCGCGCCGGGGGCGATTTCGTCATTTTTCGCGACGATGTCAGAATGGGCTAAAATTTGAAATTTTGATCGGAAACAAAAACCGCGCCGGGGGCAATTTCGTCATTTTTCGTGCCGGTGTCGGAATGGGCTAAAATTTGACATTTTGATCGGAAACAAAAATCGCGCTGGGGAAATTTCGTCATTTTTCGTGCCGGTGTCGAAATGGGCCAAAATTTGACATTTTGATCGGAAACAAAAATCGCCCCGGGAGCAATTTCGTCATTTTTCGCCCCGGTGTCGAAATGGGCTTAAATTTGACTTTTTGATCGGAAAAAAAGCCCGCGCCGGGGAAATTTCGTCATTTTTCGCGACGGTGTCGAAATGGGCTCAAATTTGACATTTTGATCGGAAACAAAAACCGCGCCGGGGGCAATTTCGTCATTTTTTGTGCCGGTGTCGGAATGGGCTAAATTTGACATTTTGATCGGAAACAAAAACCGCGCCGGGGGCAATTTCGTCATTTTTTGTGCCGGTGTCGGAATGGGCTAAATTTGACATTTTGATCGGAAACAAAAACCGCGCCGGGGGCAATTTCGTCATTTTTTGTGCCGGTGTCGGAATGGGCTAAATTTGACATTTTGATCGGAAACAAAAACCGCGCCGGGGGCAATTTCGTCATTTTTTGTGCCGGTGTCGGAATGGGCTAAATTTGACATTTTGATCGGAAACAAAAACCGCGCCGGGGGCAATTTCGTCATTTTTTGTGCCGGTGTCGGAATGGGCTAAATTTGACATTTTGATCGGAAACAAAAACCGCGCCGGGGGCAATTTCGTCATTTTTTGTGCCGGTGTCGGAATGGGCTAAATTTGACATTTTGATCGGAAACAAAAACCGCCCCGGGAGCAATTTCGTCATTTTTCGCGCCGGTGTCGAAATGGGCTCAAATTTGACATTTTGATCGGAAACAAAAACCGCGCCGGGGGCAATTTCGTCATTTTTTGTGCCGGTGTCGGAATGGGCTAAATTTGACATTTTGATCGGAAACAAAAATCGCGCTGGGGAAATTTCGTCATTTTTCGCGCCGGTGTCGAAATGGGCCAAAAT
>NW_019256419.1:0-1133 GCF_002742605.1 Olea europaea var. sylvestris | reverse complement strand
CAAAACGAATAAACTCGAAGTTATCATGAAATCAAAAGTCAATTTTTGTTGGCATGATTCCAATCTAATTTGACTAGCAATTCACCAAAAACGAACAAACCCGATTTTATCGTGAAATCAAAAGCCACTTTTCATTGGCTCGATTCCAATCGAATCAGAAAAGCAATTCGTCAAAATCGAACAAACCCAATGTTATCATATAATCAAAGACCCTTTTCATTGGCTCAATTCTAATCGAATTAGACTAGCAATTCGCCAAAAATGAAAAAAACCCCAAGTATCATGAAATCAAAAACCACTTTTCATTGGCTAGAATCCAATGGAATTAGACTAGCAATTCGCCAAAAATGAACGAACCCGAAGTTATCTTGAAATCAAAACCCACTTTTCTTTGGCTGGATTCCAATCGAATTAGACTAGCAATTTGCCAAAAACGAACAAACCCGAAGTTATCATGAAATGAAAAGCCACTTTTCATTGGCTCGATTCCAATTGAATTAGACTAGTAATTCGCCAAAAACGAACTAACCCGAAGTTATCATGAAATGAAAAGCCACTTTCCATTGGCTCGATTCCAATCGAATTAGGCTATCAACTTACCAAAAATTAAAAAAACCCGAAGTTATCATGAAATCAAAAGCCAAATCAAAAGCCACTTTTCATTGGCTTAATTCAAACGAATTAGACTAGCACTTCACCAAAAATGAACAAACCTGAAGCTATCGTAAAATCAAAAGTCACTTTTCAAAGGGGTCGATTCCAATCGAATTAGACTACCAATTCGCCAAAAATGAACAAACCTGAAGTTATCTTGAAATCAAAAGCCACTTTTTATTGGATCGACTCCAATCGAATTAGACTAGCAATTTGCCAAAAATGAACAAACTCGAAGTTATCTTGAAATTAAAAACCACTTTTCGTTGGCTCGAATCCAATCGAATTAGACTATCAATTCGCCAAAAATGAACAAACCTGAAGTTATCAAGAAATCAAAAACCACTTTTCATTGGCTCGATTCCAATCCAATTAGAATTGCAATTTGTAAAAAAGAACAAACCCGAAGTTATCTTGAAATCAAAAACCACTTTTCATTACCTCGATTCCAATCCAATTAGACTAGCAATTCGCCAAAA
>NW_019256418.1:0-1133 GCF_002742605.1 Olea europaea var. sylvestris | reverse complement strand
GGATATTCATAATGGTGTCCACCTCCTCACATGGAGGGGGATCCATTTCAAATAAAATATAATTTATTCGAAGTGAGTCTCCCTTCATGTGAGGGGGGTGGACATTATTATGGACATCGCATTATGTACAAGTAGTATATTCCAATCTTCAAAATCTCTTGCATTTCACTCCGATGACGGACACAAAGGACCAAATTTCGGCAGTGAAAATAAAATATTTTTAAAAATTTCCATTGAAAGTATACCTCTTCAGTCATAATGTCTCCAACCTTGGTCGACTTTGACGACCTTCCCTGTACGATTATTTTCCTGAGATAATCTGGATTAACAAAACATCGTCAAAAGGCTGTAATAAAAACTATACGCTTCTTAAACCAAAGCACTGATGTAAGGCATCGGATTGTTCGTAAGGAAGATAGTCTCATGCAGATTTAACTTATGCATCTACCTCTTTCCGTGATAATTCCAGCAATTGACTTCTGCTCCCCGGGTTTGACAACCACCAATGCTCCAACATTGTGCTGTGTCATCTGCAGCGGACGTAATACAGGAATCCTCAGATTAAGTTATTTCACTTTCCAAAAGAACCAGAACCTGTAATGTCATTGATTAAGCCCTATTCCCTTCTTACTATAGTAATAATAAACAGAATGAATTCAAAAACAAGCAAAACAAACGAACAGATTTAAAATGATTTCTCAGACCTCAACCTGAGAACTATGTCACTTGCACACATAAAACCGACCCACCCCCTAAAATCCTTTCTATAGTAAGGTGACCTAACACATATAGTCATATACTCACGATAGAAAAGCTTAACAGTCAAGGGGATAAGTGTAGAGCATCGTTAGGTTCTACACAGTCCAACACGAGAAAGGCATCAAGAAAAGCACGAGTCTGATGCCCTACCGACTTCACTGCATCATATACAGTATCCTCAGTTGTGCACCAAAGCCAGGACCCATCTGCGTTTTTCCCTTTAGCTTTCAGAATGTCGGCAATTTTGGTGCTCTCAAAACCATGCTCTTCTATATGAGCAGCCGAAACTGACTCGTGACGTACAAACATAAGAGGCCGCATGGCTGGAGTCACTAAACGCACATGTTTCAGAACAGCATTCTTGAGCACGTTCC
>NW_019256417.1:0-1133 GCF_002742605.1 Olea europaea var. sylvestris | reverse complement strand
GGGGGAGAAGATGTTATTTTCAAGAGGAAAAAAATAAGGTTTTAGGATGAATTTGAAGGAAAAATGACGGGATGAAATGAGTAAAATTGGAAGGCGTTAAATTAACAACTAAAGGTGAATTTTGTCATTTTGCCAACTAAAATATTTTTTATTTTTTATTGGTCAAAGGCCATTTCATCAAATACATTGTTTAGTTATGCCAAATGACCAAATTCCCTATTTTGAAAAGGACCTGTACCGAATTCTTGAAATTGGGAGCCTCTAATTGTAATTTTAAACTTGGGTTAATGTGCAAATTTCAAAATGGTTTTGATTTTGAATTTTAAAATGGTTTTAAAATTATATTTTAAATGGGTTTGACCCATAATTTTAATTTTGACCCAAATTAAAATTTCATTTAAAATTGACGACTTTTATATTTTCGTTAAAATGTGATTTTAATTTAAATATTAAACTTTGACCCCAATTGAATTTTTATTTTATTTAGGAGTGTTATCCTACATTAAAATACTAATTCAATTTAAATTAGAGTCGAACTCAGATTTGATACTTAATTTAATTTGTTTTTAATTAATTATTCACCCAAATACATTTCTTGAATTAGAATTGGATTCTAATTTGACATTTAATTGAAATTTTATTTTGATCAAATTGTTCTACCCTAAAATTTTCCTTGAAATTAGAGTTGGACTCTAATTTAATATTTAATTAAATTTTGATTTTAATTAAATAATTCACCCTAGCATTTCTTGAATTTAGAATTGGATTCTAATTTGATATTTAATTAAAATTTGATTTTAATTAAATTGTCTTGTCCTAAATTTTTCGTAAAATTGGAGTTGGACTCTAATATGTTGTTGAATTAAAATTTGATTTTAATTAAATAAATTTGCCCTTAAATCTTAGAATTTGAGTTGGACTCTAATTTTGCTATTTAAGTAAAAATTGATTTTAATTAAATTCAACCGCCTTAAGTTTTGTAATTAGAGTTGGAATCTAATTTGATATTTAATTGAAATGTGATTTTAATTAAATAGTATCGCCCTATAATTGTAGAATTAGAGTTGGACTCTAATTTGGTATTAAAACTTGATTTTAATTAAATACACTCGTTAATTAAATAATTGATTAAT
>NW_019256416.1:0-1133 GCF_002742605.1 Olea europaea var. sylvestris | reverse complement strand
GCCCTTAATTGCGGGAACAAAAATTGCAAATAAATCATTCAAAACAATCAAAACTTGTTTTTAATGTCAAATTGTAAAACTAGAAAATTAAAGATGAAATCACATGGTACATCGATCTCCTAGTACATGAAAATCTAGCCTAGCATTGATAAATTATAAGAATACATCAGATTTTGAAGAAAGAACATCACCGGATTGTGAATACTTGATAAATCTTGAAAATCCTCTTGTAATTCTTCGTTACTTGCGTTCAAAATCCTCTCCAATATGTGGTTTCTTGCCTCCCAATGCTTCTGCTCTGAAATATGACGGCTCTAGGTTTTTATATCACGTCCCAATCAAGTTTCAAAAGAATTATAACGCAAAAAGGAAACTGCAGAATTGCAACATAACTTTACACCATGCGGTCACATGGTGTTAATCCATGCGGTCGCATGATTGAATCAATTTCTTGGATTTTAATCTCGGATGGGGGCTATGTGGCCGCATGGTTATATTCCATGCGGTCGCATGGTTGAAATCTTCTTTTTTTATCGTCTTAGTCCCCAAACTCTATCTTCTTGTTTCTTGACCTATTTTCTTCGACTCTTTTGTTCCATCATCTCATATTGACCTCTAATTGGTACTTGACACTATAAATTTTTCAATTGCTCCTTTGGCTCATCTTTTGGATATTTACACTTTGGTCCCTAAACTATCACTTTGATTCATTTTAGTCCTTTTTACTTCTTTTTCTCATGAATTCCATCAAATCCGTCACTATACCCTACTATCTAACAATTGAACGAATTTAAGTCACAATTTAAATATTTTGCTCATAATTTAGTCATATTTGTGCATTAAATAAGTGCACAAAAATGCACTTATCACATAGTAGTGAATCGGTCATAGATTTTACCCATGACCGGTTCACTCTCACTCACTCCCCCCTCATTTTTCCCACCAACTCACGCATACACACATACCCAAACACACCTCTCACTCAATTCATAGGGCACGATTTCTACCCATATTCAGCACCCAACACACAAATTCATCACACTATCAAGAATTGGAGGGTAATTCGCCCACATTCACTCCAAGTTTAAGGTACAATTCTCTAGGCCCTAAATTGTTACTTCGAAGTGGAGGGT
>NW_019256415.1:20727-33945 GCF_002742605.1 Olea europaea var. sylvestris | reverse complement strand
AATTCGCCAAAAATGAACAAGCCCGAAGTTATCATGAAATCAAAAACTACTTTTCATTGACTCGATTCCAATCGAATTTGACTGGCAATTCGCCAAAAACGAACACACCCGAAATTTCATGAAATCAAAAACCACTTTTGATTGACTCGATTCCAATCGAATTTGACTAGGAATTCGCCAAAATCGAACAAACCCGTAGTTATCATGAAATCAAAAACCACTTTTCATTGACTCGATTCCAATCGGATTAGACTAGCAATTCGCCAAAAACGAACAAGCCCAAAGTTTTCATGAAATCGAAAAACACTTTTCATTGACTCTATTTGAATATAATTTGACTAGCAATTCGCCAAAACCGAACAAACCCGAAGTTATCATGAAATCAAAAAGCACTTTTCATTGACTCGATTCCAATCGAATTAGACTAGCAATTCACCAAAAATGAACAAGCCCGAAGTTATCATGAAATCAAAAACCAATTTTCATTGACTCGATTGCAATCGAATTTGGCTAGCAATTCGCCAAAAACAAACACACCCGAAGTTATCATGAAATCAAAAATTACTTTTTATTGAATCGATTCCAATCGAATTAGACTAGGAGTTCGCCAAAAATGTACAAACCCGAATTTCTCATGAAATCAAAAACTGCTTTTCTTTGAATCGATTCCAATCGAATTTGACTAGCAATTCGTCAAAAATGAAAAAACTCGAAGTTATCATGAAATCCAACACCTCTTTTCATTTATTCGATTCCAATCGAATTTGACTAGTAATTTGCCAAAAACGAACAAGCCCGAAGTTATCATGAAATCAAAACTACTTCTCATTGACTCGATTCCAATCGAATTTGACAAGTAATTTGCCAAAAACGGACAAGCCCGAAGTTATCATAATATCAAAAACCACTTTTCATTGACTCGATTCCAATCGAATTTGACTAGCAATTCACCAAAAACGAACAAACCCGAAGTTTTCATGAAATCAAAAACCACTTTTCATTAACTTGATTCCAATCGAATTTGACTAGCAATTCGCCAAAAACGAACAAGCCCGAAGTTATCATGAAATCAAAACTACTTCTCATTGACTCGATTCCAATCGAATTTGACAAGTAATTTGCCAAAAACGGACAAGCCCGAAGTTATCATAATATCAAAAACCACTTTTCATTGACTCGATTCCAATCGAATTTGACTAGAAATTCGCCAAAAATGAACAAGCCCGAAGTTATCATGAAATGAAAAACCACTTGTCATTGACTCGATTCCAATCGAATTAGACTAGCAATTCGCGAAAAACGTACAAGCCCGATGTTATCATGAAATCCAACACCACTTTCACTTACTCGATTCCAATCGAATTTGACTAGCAATTCGCCAAAAACGAACAAGCCCGAAGTTATCATGAAATCAAAAACCACTTTTCATTGACTCGATTCCAATCGAATTTGACTAGTAATTCGCCAAAAATGAACAAGCCCGAAGTTATCATGAAATCAAAAACCTCTTTTCATTGACTCGATTCCAATCGAATTTGACTAGCAATTCACCAAAAACGAACAAACCCGAAGTTTTCAGGAAATCAAAAACCACTTTTCATTGACTCGATTCCAATCGAATTTGACTAGTAATTCGCCAAAAATGAACAAGCCCGAAGTTATCATGAAATCAAAAACCACTTTTCACTGACTCGATTCCAATCGAATTTGACTAGTAATTCGCCAAAAATGAACAAGCCCGAAGTTATCATGAAATCAAAAACCACTTTTCATTGACTCGATTCCAATCGAATTTGACTAGTAATTCGCCAAAAATGAACAAGCCCGAAGTTATCATGAAATCAAAAACCTCTTTTCATTGACTCGATTCCAATCGAATTTGACTAGCAATTCACCAAAAACGAACAAACCCGAAGTTTTCAGGAAATCAAAAACCACTTTTCATTGACTCGATTCCAATCGCGCCAAAAACGAACAAGCCCGAAGTTATCATGAAATCAAAAACCACTTTTCATTGACTCGATTCCAATCGAATTTGACTAGGAATTCGCCAAAATCGAACAAACCCGAAGTTATCATGAAATCAAAAACAACTTTTCATTGACTCGCCTCCAATCGAATAAGACTAGCAATTCGCCAAAAACGAACAAGCCCAAAGTTTTCATGAAATCGAAAACCACTTTTCATTGACTTGATTCGAATATAATTTGACTAGCAATTCGCCAAAGCTGAACAAACCCAAAGTTATCATGAAATCAAAAAGCACTTTTCATTGACTCGATTCCAATCGAATTAGACTAGCAATTCACCAAAAATGAATAAACCCGAAGTTATCATGAAATCAAAAACCAATTTTCATTGACTCGATTCCAATCGAATTTGGCTAGCAATTCTCCAAAAACAAACAAACCCGAAGTTATCATGAAATCAAAAACTACTTTTTATTGAATCGATTCCAATCGAATTAGACTAGCAATTAGCCAAAAATGTGCAATCCCGAAGTTCTCATGAAATCAAAAACCACTTTTGATTGACTCGATTCCAATCGAATTTGACTAGGAATTCGCCAAAATCGAACAAACCCGAAGTTATCATGAAATCAAAAACAACTTTTCATTGACTCGCTTCCAATCGAATAAGACTAGCAACTCGCCAAAAACGAACAAGCCCAAAGTTTTCATGAAATCGAAAACCACTTTTCATTGATTCGATTCGAATATAATTTGACTAGCAATTCGCCAAAGCTGAACAAACCCAAAGTTATCATGAAATCAAAAAGCGACTCGATTCCAATCGAATTAGACTAGCAATTCCCCAAAAATGAATAAACCCGAAGTTATCATGAAATCAAAAACCAATTTTCATTGACTCGATTCCAACCGAATTTGGCTAGCAATTCTCCAAAAACAAACAAACCCGAAGTTATCATGAAATCAAAAACTACTTTTTATTGAATCGATTCCAATCGAATTTGACTAGCAATTAGCCAAAAATGTGCAATCCCGAAGTTCTCATGAAATCAAAAACTGCTTTTCATTGAATCGATTCCAATCGAATTTGACTAGCAATTCGCCAAAAACTAAAAAACCCGAAGTTATCAAGAAATCTAACACCATTTTTCAATTATTCGATTCCAATCGAATTTGACTAAGAATTTGCCAAAAATGAACAAGCCCGAAGTTATCATGAAATCAAAAACCACTTTTCATTGACTCGATTCCAATCGAATTTGACTAGCAATTAGCCGAAAACGAACAAGCCCGAAGTTATCATGATATCAAAAACCACTTTTCATTGACTCGATTCCAATCGAATTTGACAAGCAATTCGCCAAAAACGAACATACCCGAAGTTTTCATGAAATAAAAAACCTCTTTTCATTAACTCGATTCCAATCGAATTTGACTAGCAATTCGCCAAAAACGAACAAGCCCGAAGTTATCATGAAATGAAAAACCACTATTCATTGACTCGATTCCAATCGAATTAGACTAGCAATTCACGAAAAACGTAGAAGCCCGAAGTTATCATGAAATCCAACATCACTTTCACTTACTCGATTCCAATCGAATTTGACTAGCAATTCGCCAAAAACGAACAAGCCCGAAGTTATCATGAAATCAAAAACCCCTTTTCATTGACTCGATTCCAATCGAATTTGACTAGCAATTCGCCAAAAACGAACAAGCCCGAAGTTATCATGAAATGAAAAACCACTATTCATTGACTCGATTCCAATCGAATTTGACTAGCAATTCGCCAAAAACGAACAAGCCCGAAGTTATCATGAAATGAAAAACCACTATTCATTGACTCGATTCCAATCGAATTTGACTAGCAATTCGCCAAAAACGAAGAAGCCCGAAGTTATCATGAAATCAAAAACCACTTTTCATTGACTAGATTCCAATCGAATTAGACTAACAATTCCCAAAAAATGAACAAGCCCGAAGTTTTCTTGAAATCAAAAACAAATTTTCACTGACTCGATTCCAATCGAATTTGACTAGGAATTCGCCAAAAACGAACAAACCCGAAGTTATCATGAAATCAAAAACCACTTTTCATTGAATCGATTCGAATCGAATTTGACTAGCAATTCGCCAAAAATGAACAAACCCGAAGTTATCATGAAATCGAAAACCACTTTTCATTGACTCGATTCGAATATAATTTGACTAGCAATTCGCCAAAACCGAACAAACCCGAAGTTATCATGAAATCAAAAAGCACTTTTCATTGACTCGATTCCAATAGAATTAGACTAGCAATTCGCCAAAAACAAACAAACCCGAAGTTATCATGAAATCAAAAGCTACTTTTTATTGAATCGATTCCAATCGAATTTGACTAGCAATTCGCCAAAAATGAACAAACCCGAAGTTATCATGAAATCGAGAACCACTTTTCATTGACTCGATTCCAATCGAATTAGACTATCAATTCGCCAAAAATGAACAAACCCGAAGTTTTCATGAAACCAAAAACCAATTTTCGTTGATTCGATTACAATCGAATTTGGCTAGCAATCCGCTAAAAACAAACAAACCCGAAGTTATAATGAAATCAAAAACTACTTTTTATTGAATCGATTCCAATCGAATTTGATTAGCAATTCGCCAACAAACGCGAAGTTATCATGAAATCGAGAACGACTTTACATTAACTCGATTCCAATCGAATTAGACTAGCAATTCACCAAAAACGAACAAACCCGAAGTTATCATGAATTCGAAAACCACTTTTCGTTGACTCGATTCCAATCGAATTAGACTATCAATTCGCCAAAAATAACAAACCCGAAGTTATCATGAAATCAAAAACCACTTTCCATTGACTCGATTCGAATCGAATTAGACTAGCAATTCACCAAAAATGAAAAGCTCGAAGTTATAATGAAATCAAAAACCACTTTTTATTGAATCGATTCCAATCGAATTTGACTAGCAATTCGCTAAAAATGAACAAACCCGAAGTTATCATGAAATCGAAACCCGCTTTTCATTGACTCGATTCGAATATAATTTGACTAGCAATTCGCCAAAAACGAACAAGCCCGAAGTTATCATGAAATTAAAAACCACTTTTAATTGACTCGATTCCAATCAAATTAGACTAGCAATTCGCGAAAAACGTACAAGCCCGAAGTTATCATGAAATCCAACACCACTTTCACTTACTCGATTCCAATCGAATTTGACTAGCAATTCGCCAAAAACGAACAAGCCCGAAGTTATCATGAAATCAAAAACCACTTTTCATTGACTCGATTCCAATCGAATTTGACTAGCAATTCGCCAAAAATGAACAAGCCCAAAGTTATAATGAAATCGAGAACCACTTTTCATTGACTCAATTTCAATATAATTTGACTAGCAATTCGCCAAAAATGAACAAACCCGATGTTATCATGAAATCAAAAATCACTTTTCATTGACTCGATTCCAATCGAATTAGACTAGCAATTCGCCAAAAATGAACAAACCCGAAGTTAACATGAAATCAAAAACCACTTTTCATTGACTCGATTTCAATCGAATTACACTAGCAATTCGCCAAAAATGAAAAATCCCGAAGTTATCATGTAATCAAAAACCACTTTTATTGAATCGATTTCAATCGAATTTGACTAGCAATTCGCCAAAAATGAAAAAACCCGAAGTTATCATGAAATCAAAACTACTTTTCATTAAATCGATTCCAATCGAATTTGACTAGCAATTCGCGAAAAATGAAAAAATCTGAAGTTATCATGAAATCAAAAACCACCTTCAATTGAATCGATCCCAATCGAATTTGACTAGCAGTTCGCCAAAAATGGACAAACCCGAAGATATCATGAAATCGAAAACCACTTTTCATTAATTCGATTCGAATATAATTTGACTAGCAATTCGCCAAAAATGAATAAACCCGAAGTTATCATGAAATCAAAAAGCACTTTTAATTGACTCGATTCCAATCGAAGTAGACTAGCAATTCGCCAAAAAAGAACAAGCCCAAAGTTTTCATGAAATCGAAAAGCACTTTTCATAGACTCGATTCGAATATAATTTGACTAGCAATTTGCCAAAGCCGAACAAACCCGAAGTTATCATGAAATCAAAAAGCACTTTTCATTGACTCTATTCCAATCGAATTAGACTAGCAATTCACCGAAAATGAACAAACCCGAAGTTATCATGAAATCAAAAACCAATTTTCATTGACTCGATTCCAACCGAATTTGGCTAGCAATTCGCCAAAAACAAACAAACCCGAAGTTATCATGAAATCAAAAACTACTTTTTATTGAATCGATTCCAATCGAATTTGACTAGCAATTCGCCAAAAATGTACAATCCCGAAGTTCTTATGAAATCAAAAACTGCTTTTCATTGAATCGATTCCAACCGAATTTGACTAGCAATTCGCCAAAAATGAAAAAACCCGAAGTTATCATGAAATCCAACACCACTTTTCATTTATTCGATTCCAATCGAATTTGACTAGCAATTCGCCAAAAATGAAAAAACCCGAAGTTATCATGAAATCCAACACCACTTTTCATTTATTCGATTCCAATCGAATTTGACTTGTAATTTGCCAAAAACGAACAAGCCCGAAGTTATCATGATATCAAAAACCACTTTTCATTGACTCTATTCCAATCGAATTTGACTAGCAATTCGCCAAAAACGAACAAGCCCGAAGTTTTCATGAAATCAAAAATCACTTTTCATTGACTCGATTCCAATCGAATTTGACTAGCAATTCGCCAAAAATGAACGAGCCCGAAGTTATCATGAAATCAAAAACCACTTTTCATTGACTCGATTCCAATCGAATTTGGCTAGCAATTCGCCAAAAATGAACAAACCCGAAGTTTTCATGAAATCAAAAGCCACTTTTCATTGACTCGATTCCAATAGAATTTGACTAGAAATTCGCCAAAAACGAACAAGCCTGAAGTTATCATGAAATCAAACACCACTTTTCATTGACTCGATTCCAATCGAATTAGACTAACAATTACCAAAAAAAGAACATGCCCGAAGTTTTCATGAAATGAAAAACAACTTTTCACTGACTCGATTCCAATCGAATTTGACTAGGAATTCGCCAAAAACGAACAAACCCGAAGTTATCATGAAATCAAAAACCACTTTTCATTGAATCGATTCCAATCGAATTTGACTACCAATTCGCCAAAAATGAACAAACCCGAAGTTATCATGAAATCGAAAACCACTTTTCATTGACTCGATTCGAATATAATTTGACTAGCAATTCGCCAAAACCGAACTAACCCGAAGTTATCATGAAATCAAAAAGCACTTTTCATTGACTCGATTCCAATCGAATTAGACTAGCAATTCGCCAAAAACAAATAAACACGAAGTTATCATGAAATCAAAAACTACTTTTTATTGAATCGATTCCAATCGAATTTGACTAGCAATTCGCCAAAAATGAACAAACCCGAAGTTATCATGAAATCGAGAACCACTTTTCATTGACTCGATTTCAATCGAATTAGACTATCAATTCGCCAAAAACGAACAAACCCGAAGTTTTCATGAAACCAAAAACCAATTTTCGTTGTATCGATTCCAATCGAATTTGGCTAGCAATTCGCTAAAAACAAACAAACCCGAAGTTATAATGAAATCAAAAACTACTTTTTATTGAATCGATTCCAATCGAATTTGATTAGCAATTCGCCAACAAACCCGAAGTTATCATGAAATCGAGAACCACTTTTCATTGACTCGATTCCAATCGAATTAGACTAGCAATTCGCCAAAAACGAACAAACCCGAAGTTATCATGAAATCGAAAACCACTTTTCGTTGACTCGATTCCAATCGAATTAGACTAGCAATTCGCCAAAAAGAACAAACCCGAAGTTATCATGAAATCAAAAATCACTTTTCATTGACTCGATTCCAATCGAATTAGACTAGCAATTCGCGAAAAATGAAAAGCTCGAAGTTATAATGAAATCAAAAACCACTTTTCATTGAATCGATTCCAATTGAATTTGACTAGCAATTCGCTAAAAATGAACAAACCCGAAGTTATCATGAAATCGAAACCCACTTTTCATTGACTCGATTCGAATATAATTTGACTAGCAATTCGCCAAAAACGAACAAACCCGAAGTTATCATGAAATCGAAACCCACTTTTCATTGACTCGATTCGAATATAATTTGACTAGCAATTCGCCAAAAACGAACAAACCCGAAGTTATCATGAAATCAAAAAGCACTTTTCATTGACTCGATTCCAATCAAATTAGCCTAGCAATTTGCCAAAAACGAACAAACCCGAAGTTATCATGAAATCAAAAACCACTTTTCAATGACTCGATTCCGTTTGAATTAGACTAGCAATTCGCCAAAAATGAAAAAGCCCGAAGTTATTATGAAATCAAAATCCACATTTCATTGAATCGATTCCAATCGAATTTGACAAGCAATTTGCAAAAAATGAAGAAACCCGAAGTTATAATGAAATCGAGAACCACTTTTCATTGACTCGATTTGAATATAATTTGACTAGCAATTCGCCAAAAATGAACATACCCGAAGTTATCATGAAATCAAAAATCACTTTTCATTGACTCGATTCCAATCGAATTAGACTAGCAATTCGCCAAAAATGAACAAACCCGAAGTTAACATGAAATCAAAAACCACTTTTCATTGACTCGATTTCAATCGAATTACACTAGCAATTCGCCAAAAATGAAAAATCCCGAAGTTATCATGTAATCAAAAACCACTTTTATTGAATCGATTTCAATCGAATTTGACTAGCAATTCGCCAAAAATGAAAAAACCCGAAGTTATCATGAAATCAAAACTACTTTTCATTAAATCGATTCCAATCGAATTTGACTAGCAATTCGCGAAAAATGAAAAAATCCGAACTTATCATGAAATCAAAAACCACCTTCAATTGAATCGATCCCAATCGAATTTGACTAGCAATTCACCAAAAATGGACAAACCCGAAGATATCATGAAATCGAAAACCACTTTTCATTAACTCGATTCGAATATAATTTGACTAGCAATTCGCCAAAAACGAATAAACCCGAAGTTGTCATGAAATCAAAAAGCACTTTTCATTGACTCGATTCCAATCGAATTAGACTAGCAATTCGCCAAAAAAGAACAAGCCCAAAGTTTTCATGAAATCGAAAAGCACTTTTCATAGACTCGATTCGAATATAATTTGACTAGCAATTTGCCAAAGCCGAACAAACCCGAAGTTATCATGAAATCAAAAAGCACTTTTCATTGACTCTATTCCAATCGAATTAGACTAGCAATTCACCGAAAATCAACAAACCCGAAGTTATCATGAAATCAGAAACCAATTTTCATTGACTCGATTCCAACCGAATTTGGCTAGCAATTCGCCAAAAACAAACAAACCCGAAGTTATCATGAAATCAAAAACTACTTTTTATTGAATCGATCCCAATCGAATTTGACTAGCAATTCGCCAAAAATGTACAATCCCGAAGTTCTTATGAAATCAAAAACTGCTTTTCATTGAATTGATTCCAACCGAATTTGACTAGCAATTCGCCAAAAATGAAAAAACCCGAAGTTATCATGAAATCCAACACCACTTTTCATTTATTCGATTCCAATCGAATTTGACTTGTAATTTGCCAAAAATGAACAAGCCCGAAGTTATCATGGAATCAAAAACCACTTTTCATTGACTCGATTCCAATCGAATTTGACTAGCAATTCGCCAAAAATGAACAAGCCCGAAGTTATCATGATATCAAAAACCACTTTTCATTGACTCGATTCCAATCGAATTTGACTAGCAATTCGCCAAAAACGAACAAGCCCGAAGTTATCATGAAATCAAAAACCACTTTTCATTGACTCGATTCCAATCGAATTTGACTAGCAATTCACCAAAAATGAACAAACCCGAAGTTTTCATGAAATCAAAAGCCACTTTTCATTGACTCGATTCCAATAGAATTTGACTAGCAATTCGCCAAAAATGAACAAGCCCGAAGTTATCATGAAATCAAAAACCACTTTTCATTGACTCGATTCCAATCGAATTAGACTAACAATTACGAAAAAAAGAACAAGCCCGAAGTTTTCATGAAATGAAAAACAACTTTTCACTGACTCGATTCCAATTGAATTTGACTAGGAATTCGCCAAAAACGAACAAACCCGAAGTTATCATGAAATCAAAAACAACTTTTCATTGACTCGCTTCCAATCGAATTAGACTAGCAATTCGCCAAAAACGAACAAGCTCAAAGTTTTCATGAAATCGAAAACTACTTTTCATTGGCTCGATTTGAATATAATTTGATTAGCAGTTCGCCAAAGCCGAACAAACCCAAAGTTATCATGAAATTAAAAAGCACTTTTCATTGTCTCGATTCCAATCGAATTAGACTAGCAATTCACCAAAAACGAAGAAACCCGAAGTTATCATGAAATCAAAAACCAATTTTCATTGACTCGATTCCAACCGAATTTGGCTAGCAATTTACCAAAAACAAACAAACCAGAAGTTATCATGAAATCAAAAACTACTTTTTATTGAATCGATTCCAATCGAATTTGACTAGCAATTCGCCAAAAATGTACAATCCCGAAGTTCTCATGAAATCAAAAACTACTTTTCATTGACTCGATTCCAATCGAATTTGACTAGCAATTCGCCAAAAATGAACAAGTCCGAAGTTATAATGAAATCAAAAACCACTTTTCATTGACTCGATTCCAATCGAATTTGACTAGCAATTCGCCAAAAACGAACAAACCCGAAGTTTCCATGAAATCAAAAGCCACTTTTCATTGACTCGATTCCAATCGAATTTGACTAGCAATTCGCCAAAAACGAACAAACCCGAAGTTTTCATGAAATCAAAAGCCACTTTTCAATGACTCGATTCCAATCGAATTTGACTAGCAATTCGCCAAAAACGAACAAGCCCGAAGTTATCATGAAATCAAGAACCACTTTTCATTGACTCGATTCCAATCGAATTAGACTAACAATTCCCAAAAAATGAACAAGCCCGAAGTTTTCATGAAATGAGAAACAACTTTTCACTGACTCGATTTCAATTGAATTTGACTAGGAATTCGCCAAAAAACGAACAAACCCGAAGTTATCATGAAATCAAAAACAACTTTTCATTGACTCGCATCCAATCGAATTAGACTAGCAATTCGCCAAAAACGAACAAGCTCAAAGTTTTCATGAAATCGAAAACCACTTTTCATTGGCTCGATTCGAATATAATTTGACTAGCAGTTCGCCAACGCCGAACAAACCCAAAGTTATCATGAAATTAAAAAGCACTTTTCATTGACTTGATTCCAATCGAATTAGACTAGCAATTCACCAAAAACGAAGAAACCCGAAGTTATCATGAAATCAAAAACCAATTTTCATTGACTCGATTCCAACCGAATTTGGCTAGCAATTCACCAAAAACAAACAAACCCGAAGTTATCATGAAATCAAAAACTACATTTTATTGAATCGATTCCAATCGAATTTGACTAGCAATTCGCCAAAAATGTACAATCCCGAAGTTCTCATGAAATCAAAAACTACTTTTCATTGACTCGATTCCAATCGAATTTGACTAGCAATTCGCCAAAAATGTACAATCCCGAAGTTCTCATGAAATCAAAAACTACTTTTCATTGACTCGATTCCAATCGAATTTGACTAGCAATTCGCCAAAAACGAACAAACCCGAAATTTTCATGAAATCAAAAGCCACTTTTCATTGACACGATTCCAATCGAATTTGACTAGCAATTCGCCAAAAACGAACAAGCCCGAAGTTATCATGAAATCAAGAACCACTTTTCATTGACTCGATTCCAATCGAATTAGACTAACAATTCCCAAAAAATGAACAAGCCCGAAGTTTTCATGAAATGAAAAACAACTTTTCACTGACTCGATTCCAATTGAATTTGACTAGGAATTCGCCAAAAACGAACAAACCCGAAGTTATCATGAAATCAAAAACAACTTTTCATTGACTCGCTTCCATTCGAATTAGACTAGCAATTCGCCAAAAACGAACAAACTCAAAGTTTTCATGAAACCGAAAACCACATTTCATTGACTCGATTCTAATATAATTTAACTAGCAATTCGCCAAAGCCGAACAAACCCAAAGTTATCATGAAATCAAAAAGCACTTTTCATTGACTCGATTCCAATCGAATTAGACTAGCAATTCGCCAAAAATGAACAAAGCCGAAGTTATCATGAAATCAAAAACTACTTTTCATTGGCTCGAGTCTAATCGAATTTGACTAGTAATTCGCCAAAAACGAACAAGCCCGAAGTTATCATGATATCAAAAACCACTGTTCATTGACTCGATTCCAGTCGAATTAGACTAGCAATTCGCCAAAAATGAACAAAGCCGAAGTTATCATGAAATCAAAAACTACTTTTCATTGGCTCGAGTCTAATCGAATTTGACTAGTAATTCGCCAAAAACGAACAAGCCCGAAGTTATCATGATATCAAAAACCACTTTTCATTGACTCGATTCCAATCGAATTTGACTAGCAATTCGCCAAAAACGAACAAGCCCGAAGTTATCATGATATCAAAAACCACTTTTCATTGACTCGATTCCAATCGAATTTGACTAGTAATTCGCCAAAAACGAACGAGCCC
This sequence comes from Olea europaea var. sylvestris, assembly GCF_002742605.1. Classification (NCBI taxonomy): domain Eukaryota; kingdom Viridiplantae; phylum Streptophyta; class Magnoliopsida; order Lamiales; family Oleaceae; genus Olea; species Olea europaea. Next base: position 21,246 of record NW_019256415.1, on the reverse strand, counting down.
AAAGTTTTCATGAAATCAAAAACCACTTTTCATTAACTCGATTCCAATCGAATTTGACTAACAATTCGCAAAAAACGAACAAGCCCAAAGTTATCATGAAATGAAAAACCACTTTTCATTGACTCGATTCCAATCGAATTAGACTAGCAATTCGCGAAAAACGTACAAGCCCGAAGTTATCATGAAATCCAACACCACTTTCACTTACTCGATTCCAATCGAATTTGACTAGCAATTCGCCAAAAACGAACAAACCCGAAGTTTTCATGAAATCAAAAACCACTTTTCATTGAATCGATTCCAATCGAATTTGACTAGCGATTCTCCAAAAATGAACAAACCCGAAGTTATCATGAAATCGAAAACCACTTTTCATTGACTCGATTCGATTATAATTTGACTAGCAATTCGCCAAACCGAACAAACCGGAAGTTATCATGAAATCAAAAATCACTTTTCATTGACTCGATTCCAATCGAATTAAAAACGAACAAGCCCGAAGTTATCATGAAATCAAAA
>NW_019256415.1:19725-20154 GCF_002742605.1 Olea europaea var. sylvestris | reverse complement strand
TTTTCATTGAATCGATTCCAATCGAATTTGACTAGCAATTCGCCAAAAATGAACAAACCCGAAGTTATCATGAAATCGAAACCCACTTTTCATTGACTCGATTTGAATATAATTTGACTAGCAATTTCCCGAAAACGAACAAACCCGAAGTTATCATGAAATCAAAAAGCACTTTTCATTGACTCGATTCCAATCAAATTAACCTAGCAATTCGCCAAAAACGAACAAACCCGAAGTTATCATGAAATCAAAAACCACTTTTCATTGACTCGATTCCGTTCGAATTAGACTAGCAATTCGCCAAAAATGAAAAAGCCCGAAGTTATTATTAAATCAAAAACCACATTTCATTGAATCGATTCCAATCGAATTTGACTAGCAATTTGCAAAAAATGAACAAACCCGAAGTTATCATGAAATCGAGAACCA
>NW_019256415.1:9292-19145 GCF_002742605.1 Olea europaea var. sylvestris | reverse complement strand
GAATTTGACTAGGAATTCGCCAAAAACAAACAAACCCGAAGTTATCATGAAATCAAAAACCACTTTTCATTGAATCGATTCCAATCGAATTTGACTACAATTCGCCAAAAATGAACAAGTCCGAAGTTATAATGAAATCAAAATCCACTTTTCATTGGCTCGATTCCAATCGAATTTGACTAGCAATTCGCCAAAAACGAACAACCCCGAGGTTTTCATGAAATCAAAAGCCACTTTTCATTGACTCGATTCCAATCGAATTTGACTAGCAATTCGCCAAAAACGAACAAGCCCGAAGTTATCATGAAATCAAAAACCACTTTTCATTGACTCGATTCCAATCGAATTAGACTAACAATTCCCAAAAAATGAACAAGCCCGAAGTTTTCATGAAATCAAAAACAACTTTTCACTGACTCGATTCCAATCGAATTTGACTAGGAATTCGCCAAAAACAAACAAACCCGAAGTTATCATGAAATCAAAAACCACTTTTCATTGAATCGATTCCAATCGAATTTGACTAGCGATTCTCCAAAAATGAACAAACCCGAATTTATCATGAAATCGAAAACCACTTTTCATTGACTCGATTCGATTATAATTTGACTAGCAATTCGCCAAACCGAACAAACCGGAAGTTATCATGAAATCAAAAATCACTTTTCATTGACTCGATTCCAATCGAATTAGACTAGCAATTCGTCAAAAACAAACAAACCCGAAGTTATCATGAAATCAAAAACTACTTTTTATTGAATCGATTCCAATCGAATTTGACTAGCAATTCACCAAAAATGAACAAACCCGAAGTTATCATGAAATCGAGAACCACTTTTCATTGACTCGATTCCAATCGAATTAGACTAGCAATTTGCCAAAAACGAACCAACCCGAAGTTTTCATGAAATCAAAAACCAATTTTCGTTGACTCGATTCCAATCGAATTTGGCTAGCAATTCGCTAAAAACAAACAAACCCGAAGTTATCATGAAATCAAAAACTACTTTTTATTGAATCGATTCCAATCGAATTTGACTAGCAATTCACCAAAAATGAACAAACCCGAAGTTATCATGAAATCGAGAACCACTTTTCATTGACTCGATTCCAATCGAATTAGACTAGCAATTCGCCAAAAACGAACAAACCCAAAGTTATCATGAAATTGAAAACCACTTTTCACTGACTCGATTCCAATCGAATTAGGCTAGCAATTCGCCAAAAATGAAAAACTCAAAGTTATAATGAAATCAAAAACCACTTTTCATTGAATCGATTCCAATCGAATTTGACTAGCAATTCGCCAAAAATGAATAAACCCGAAGTTATCATGAAATCGAAACCCACTTTTCATTGACTCGATTTGAATATAATTTGACTAGCAATTTCCCGAAATCGAACAAACCCGAAGTTATCATGAAATCAAAAAGTACTTTTCATTGACTCGATTCCAATCAAATTAACCTAGCAATTCGCCAAAAACGAACAAACCCGAAGTTATCATGAAATCAAAAACCACTTTTCATTGACTCGATTCCGTTCGAATTAGACTAGCAATTCGCCAAAAATGAAAAAGCCCGAAGTTATTATTAAATCAAAAACCACATTTCATTGAATCGATTCCAATCGAATTTGACTAGCAATTTGTAAAAAATGAACAAACCCGAAGTTATCATGAAATCGAGAACCACTTTTCATTGACTCGATTTGAATATAATTTGACTAGCAATTCGCCAAAAATGAACAAACCCGAAGTTATCATGAAATCAAAAATCACTTTTCATTGACTCGATTCCAATCGAATTAGACTAGCAATTCGCCAAAAATGAACAAACCCGAAGTTAACATGAAATCAAAAACCACTTTTCATTGACTCGATTTCCATCGAATTACACTAGCAATTCGCCAAATATGAAAAATCCCGAAGTTATCATGTAATCAAAAACCACTTTTATTGAATCGATTTCAATCGAATTTGACTAGCAATTCGCAGAAAATGAAAAAACCCGAAGTTATCATGAAATCAAAAACTACTTTTCATTGAATCGATTCCAATCGAATTTGATTAGCAATTCGCGAAAAATGAAAAAATCCGAAGTTATCATGAAATCAAAAACCACCTTCAATTGAATCGATCCCAATCGAATTTGACTAGCAATTCGCCAAAAATGGAAAAACCCGAAGATATCATGAAATCGAAAACCACTTTTCATTAACTCGATTCGAATATAATTTGACTAGCAATTCGCCAAAAATGAATAAACCCGAAGTTATCATGAAATCAAAAAGCACTTTTCATAGACTCGATTCCAATCGAATTAGAATAGCAATTTGCTAAAAACGAACAAGCCCAAAGTTTTCATGAAATCGAAAAGCACGTTTCATTGACTCGATTCAAATATAATTTGACTAGCAATTTACCAAAGCCGAACAAACCCGAAGTTATCATGAAATGAAAAAGCACTTTTCATTTACTCGATTCCAAACGAATTAGACTAGCAATTTACCAAAAACGAACAAACCCGAAGTTATCATGAAATCAAAAACCAATTTTCATTGACTCGATTCCAACCGAATTTGGCTAGCAATTCGCCTAAAACAAACAAACCCGAAGTTATCATGAAATTGAAAACTACTTTTTATTGAGTCGATTCCAATCGAATTTGACTAGCAATTCGCCAAAAATGAAAAACTCGAAGTTATAATGAAATCAAAAACCACTTTTCATTGAATCGATTCCAATCGAATTTGACTAGCAATTCGCCAAAAATGAACAAACCCGAAGTTATCATGAAATCGAAACCTTCTTTTCATTGACTCGATTTGAATATAATTTGACTAGCAATTTCCCAAAAATGAACAAACCCGAAGTTATCATGAAATCAAAAAGCACTTTTCATTGACTCGATTCCAATCAAATTAACCTAGCAATTCGCCAAAAACGAACAAACCCGAAGTTATCATAAAATCAAAAACCACTTTTCATTGCCTCGATTCCGTTCGAATTAGACTAGCAATTCGCCAAAAATGAAAAAGCCCGAAGTTATTATTAAATCGAAAACCACATTTCATTGAATCGATTCCAATCGAATTTGACTAGCAATTTGCAAAAAATGAACAAACCCGAAGTTATCATGAAATCAAAAACCACTTTTCATTGACTCGATTTGAATATAATTTGACTAGCAATTCGCCAAAAATGAACAAATCCGAAGTTATCATGAAATCAAAAATCACTTTTCATTGACTCGATTCCAATCGAAGTAGACTAGCAATTCGCCAGAAACGAACAAACCCGAAGTTAACATGAAATCAAAAACCACTTTTCATTGACTCGATTTCAATCGAATTACACTAGCAATTCGCCAAAAATGAAAAATCCCGAAGTTATCATGTAATCAAAAACCACTTTTATTGAATCGATTTCAATCGAATTTGACTAGCAATCCGCCAAAAATGAAAACACCCGAAGTTATCATGAAATCAAAAACTACTTTTCATTGAATCGATTCCAATCGAATTTGACTAGCAATTCGCGAAAAATGAAAAAATCCGAAGTTATCATGAAATCAAAAACCACCTTCAATAGAATCGATCCCAATCGAATTTGACTAGCAATTCGTCAAAAATGGAAAAACCCGAAGATATCATGAAATCGAAAACGACTTTTCATTAACTCGATTCGAATATAATTTGACCAGCAATTCGCCAAAAACGAATAAACCCGAAGTTATCATGAAATCAAAAAGCACTTTTCATTGACTCGATTCCAATCGAATTAGACTAGCAATTCGCCAAAAACGAACAAGCCCAAAGTTTTCATGAAATCGAAAAGCACTTTTCATTGACTCGATTCAAATATAATTTGACTAGCAATTTGCCAAAGCCGAACAAACCCGAAGTTATCATGAAATCAAAAAGCACTTTTCATTGACTCAATTCCAAATGAATTAGACTAGCAATTTACCAAAAAGAACAAACCCAAAGTTATCATGAAATCAAAAACCAATTTTCATTGACTCGATTCCAACCGAATTTGGCTAGCAATTCGCCAAAAACAAACAAACACGAAGTTATCATGAAATCAAAAACTACTTTTTATTGAATCGATTCCAGTCGAATTTGACTAGCAATTCGCCAAAAATGTACAATCCCGAAGTTCTCATGAAATCAAAAACTGCTTTTCATTGAATCGATTCCAATCGATTTTGACTAGCAATTCGCCAAAAATGAAAAAACCCGAAGTTATCATGAAATCCATCACCACTTTTCATTTATTCGATTCCAATCGAATTTGACTAGGAATTTGCCAAAAATGAACAAGCCCGAAGTTATCATGAAATCAAAAACCACTTTTCATTGACTCGATTCCAAGTTATCATGATATGAAAAACCACTTTTCATTGACTCGATTCTAATCGAATTTGACTAGCAATTCGCCAAAAACGAACAAACCCGAAGTTTTCATGAAATCAAAAACCACTTTTCATTAACTCGATTCCAATCGAATTTGACTAGCAATTCGCCAAAACGAACAAGCCCGAAGTTATCATGAAATGAAAAACCACTTTTCATTGACTCGATTCCAATCGAATTTGACTAGCGATTCTCCAAAAATGAACAAACCCGAAGTTATCATGAAATCGAAAACCACTTTTCATTGACTCGATTCGATTATAATTTGACTAGCAATTCGCCAAAACCGAACAAACCCGAAGTTATCATGAAATCAAAAATCACTTTTCATTGACTCGATTCCAATCGAATTAGACTAGCAATTCGTCAAAAACAAACAAACCCGAAGTTATCATGAAATCAAAAACTACTTCTTATTGAATCGATTCCAATCGAATTTGACTAGCAATTCACCAAAAATGAACAAACCCGAAGTTATCATGAAATCGAGAACCACTTTTCATTGACTTTATTCCAATCGAATTATACTAGCAATTTGCCAAAAATGAACAAACCCGAAGTTTTCATGAAATCAAAAACCAATTTTCGTTGACTCGATTCCAATCGAATTTGGCTAGCAATTCGCTAAAAACAAACAAACCCGAAGTTATCATGAAATCAAAAATCACTTTTCATTGACTCGATTCCAATCGAATTAGACTAGCAATTCGCCAAAAATGAACAAACCCGAAGTTATCATGAAATCAAAAATCACTTTTCATTGACTCGATTCCAATCGAATTAGACTAGCAATTCGCCAAAAATGAACAAACCCGAAGTTATCATGAAATCAAAAATCACTTTTCATTGACTCGATTCCAATCGAATTAGACTAGCAATTCGCCAAAAATGAACAAACCCGAAGTTATCATGAAATCAAAAATCACTTTTCATTGACTCGATTCCAATCGAATTAGACTAGCAATTCGCCAAAAATGAACAAACCCGAAGTTATCATGAAATCAAAAATCACTTTTCATTGACTCGATTCCAATCGAATTAGACTAGCAATTCGCCAAAAATGAACAAACCCGAAGTTATCATGAAATCAAAAATCACTTTTCATTGACTCGATTCCAATCGAATTAGACTAGCAATTCGCCAAAAATGAACAAACCCGAAGTTATCATGAAATCAAAAATCACTTTTCATTGACTCGATTCCAATCGAATTAGACTAGCAATTCGCCAAAAATGAACAAACCCGAAGTTATCATGAAATCAAAAATCACTTTTCATTGACTCGATTCCAATCGAATTAGACTAGCAATTCGCCAAAAATGAACAAACCCGAAGTTATCATGAAATCAAAAATCACTTTTCATTGACTCGATTCCAATCGAATTAGACTAGCAATTCGCCAAAAATGAACAAACCCGAAGTTATCATGAAATCAAAAATCACTTTTCATTGACTCGATTCCAATCGAATTAGACTAGCAATTCGCCAAAAATGAACAAACCCGAAGTTATCATGAAATCAAAAATCACTTTTCATTGACTCGATTCCAATCGAATTTGACTAGCAATTCGCGAAAAATGAAAAAATCCGAAGTTATCATGAAATCAAAAACCACCTTCAATAGAATCGATCCCAATCGAATTTGACTAGCAATTCGCCAAAAATGGAAAAACCCGAAGATATCATGAAATCGAAAACCACTTTTCATTAACTCGATTCGAATAAAATTTGACTAGCAATTCGCCAAAAATGAATAAACCCGAAGTTATCATGAAATCAAAAAGCACTTTTCATTGACTCGATTCCAATCGAATTAGACTAGCAATTCGCCAAAAAAAGAACAAGCCCAAAGTTTTCATGAAATCGAAAAGCACTTTTCATAGACTCGATTCGAATATAATTTGACTAGCAATTTACCAAAGCCGAACAAACCCGAAGTTATCATGAAATCAAAAAGCACTTTTCATTGACTCGATTCCAAACGAATTAGACTAGCGATTTACCAAAAACGAATAAACCCGAAGTTATCATGAAATCAAAAACCAATTTTCATTGACTCGATTCCAACCAAATTTGGCAAGCAATTCGCCAAAAACAAACAAACCCGAAGTTATCATGAAATCAAAAACTACTTTTTATTGAATCGATTCCAATCGAATTTGACTAGCAATTCGCCAAAAATGTACAATCCCGAAGTTCCCATGAAATCAAAAACTGCTTTTCATTGAATCGATTCCAATCGAATTTGACTAGCAATTCGCCAAAAATGAAAAAACCTGAAGTTATCATGAAATCCAACACCAGTTTTCATTTATTCGATTCCAATCGAATTTGACTAGGAATTTGCCAAAAATGAACAAGCCCGAAGTTATCATGAAATCAAAAACCACTTTTCATTGACTCGATTCCAATCGAATTTGACTAGCAATTCGCCAAAAACGAACAAGCCCGAAGTTATAATGATATGAAAAACCACTTTTCATTGACTCGATTCCAATCGAATTTGACTAGCAATTCGCCAAAAACGAACAAACCCGAAGTTTTCATGAAATCAAAAACCACTTTTTATTAACTCGATTCCAATCGAATTTGGCTAGCAATTCGCCAAAACGAACAAGCCCGAAGTTATCATGAAATCAAAAACCACTTTTCATTGACTCGATTCCAATCGAATTAGACTAGTAATTCGCGAAAAACGAACAAGCCCGAAGTTATCATGAAATCCAACACCACTTTCACTTACTCGATTCCAATCGAATTTGGCTAGAACCACTTTTCATTGACTCGATTCCAATCGAATTTGGCTAGAACCACTTTTCATTGACTCGATTTCGATCGAATTTGACTAGCAATTCGCCAAAAACGAACAAGCCCGAAGTTATCATGAAATCAAAAACCACTTTTCATTGACTCGATTTCGATCGAATTTGACTAGCAATTCGACAAAAATGAACAAGCCCGAAGTTATCATGAAATCAAAAACCACTTTTCATTGACTCAATTCCAATCGAATTTGGCTAGCAATTTGCCAAAAACGAACAAACTCGATGTTTTCATGAAATCAAAAACCACTTTTCATTGACTCGATTCCAATCGAATTTGACTAGCAATTCGCCAAAAACGAAGAAGCCCGAAGTTATCATGAAATCAAAAGCCACTTTCCATTGACTCGATTCCAATCGAATTAGACTAACAATTCCCAAAAAACGAACAAGCCCGAAGTTTTCATGAAATCATAAAAAACTTTTCACTGACGCGATTCCAATCAAATTTGACTAGGAATTCGCCAAAAACGAACAAACCCGAAGTTATCATGAAATCAAAAACCACTTTTCATTGAATCGATTCCAATCGAATTTGACTAGCAATTCGCCAAAAATGAACAAACCTGAAGTTATCATGTAATCGAAAACCACTTTTCATTGACTTGATTCGAATATAATTTGACTAGCAATTCGCCAAAACCGAACAAACCCGAAGTTATCATGAAATCGAAAAGTACTTTTCATTGACTCGATTCCATTCGAATTAGACTAGCAATTCGCCAAAAACAAACAAACCCGAAGTTATCATGAAATCAAAAACTACTTTTTATTGAATCGATTCCAATCGAATTTGACTAGCAATTCGCCAAAAATGAACAAACCCGAAGTTATCATGAAATCGAAAACCACTTTTCATTGACTCGATTTGAATATAATTTGACTAGCAATTCGCCAAAACCGAACAAACCCGAAGTTATCATGAAATCAAAAAGTACTTTTCATTGACTCGATTCCAATCGAATTAGACTAGCAATTCGCCAAAAATGAACAAACCCGAAGTTATCATGAAATCGAGAACCACTTTTCGTTGACTCGATTCCAATCGAATTAGAGTAGCAATTCGCCAAAAACAAACAAACCCGAAGTTTTCATGAAATCAAAAACCAATTTTCATTGACTCGATTCCAATCGAATTTGGCTAGCAATTCGCCAAAAACGAACAAACCCGAAGTTATCATGAAATCAAAAACTACTTTTCATTGAATCGATTCCAATCGAATTTGACTAGCAATTCGCCAAAAACGAAAAAACCCGAAGTTATCATGAATCAAAAACCACCTTCAATTGAATCGATACCAATCGAATTTGACTAGCAATTCGCCAAAAATGGACAAACCCGAAGATATCATGAAATCGAAAACCACTTTTCATTCGCTCGATTCCAATCGAATTAGACTAGCAATTCTCGAAAAACGAACTAACACGAAGTTATCATGAAATCCAACACCACCTTTCACTTACTCGATTCCAATCGAATTTGACCAGCAATTCGCCAAAAATGAACAAGCCCGAAGTTATCATGAAATCAAAAACCACTTTTCATTGACTCGATTCCAATCGAATTAGACTAGCAATTCGCCAAAAATGAAAAAACCCGAAGTTATCATGAAATCAAAAACTACTTTTCATTAAATCGATTCCAATTGAATTTGACTAGCAATTCGCCAAAAATGAGAAAACCCGAAGTTATCATGAAATCGAAAACCACTTTTCATTGAATCGATTCCAATCTAATTTTAATACTAATTTTCCAAAAACGAACAAGCCCAAAGTTTTCATGAAATCAAAAACCACTTTTCATTGACTCTATTCCAATTGTATTTGACTAGCAATTCGCCAAAAACGAACAAGCCCGAAGTTATCATGAAATCAAAAACCACTTTTCATTGACTCGATTCCAATCAAATTTGACTAGCAATTCGCCAAAAACGATCAAACCCGAAGTTTTCTTGAAATCAAAAACCACTTTTCATTGACTCGATTCCAATCGAATTACACAAGCAATTCGCCAAAAATGAAAAAACCCGAAGTTATCATGAAATCAAAAACTGCATTTCATTGAATCGATTCCAATTGAATTTGACTAGCAATTCGCCAAAAATGAAAAAACCCGAAGTTATCATGAAATCGAAAACCACTTTTCATTGAATCGATTCCAATCTAATTTGACTACTAATTTGCCAAAAACGAACAAGCCTGAAGTTATTATGAAATCAAAAACCACTTTTCATTGACTCTATTCCAATCGAATTTGACTAGCAATTCGCCAAAAACGAACAAGCCGGAAGTTATCATGAAATCAAAAACCACTTTTCATTGACTCGATTCAAATCGAATTTGACTAGCAATTCGCCAAAAATGAACAAGCCCGAAGTTATCATGAAATCAAAAACCACTTTTCATTTACTTGATTCCAATCGAATTAGACTACAAATACCCAAAAAACGAACAAGCCCGAAGTTTTCATGAAAAGAAAAACAACTTTTCACTGACTCGATTCCAATCGAATTTGACAAGGAATTCGCAAAAAACGAACAAACCCGAAGTTATCATGAAATCAAAAACCACTTTTCATTGACTCGATTCCAATGGAATTAGACTAGCAATTCG
>NW_019256415.1:0-9246 GCF_002742605.1 Olea europaea var. sylvestris | reverse complement strand
GAACAAACCCGAAGTTATCATGAAATCAAAAACCACTTTTCACTGACTCGATTCCAATCGAATTTGACAAGGAATTCGCAAAAAACGAACAAACCCGAAGTTATCATGAAATCAAAAACCACTTTTCATTGACTCGATTCGAATATAATTTGACTAGCAATTCGCCAAAAACGAACAAACCCGAAGTTATCATGAAATCAAAAATCACTTTTCATTGACTCGATTCCAAACGAATTAGACTAGGAATTCGCAAAAAACGAACAGACCCGAAGTTAACATGAAATCAAAAACCACTTTTCATTTACTCGAATTCAATCGAATTACTCTAGCAATTAAATGAAAAAGCCCGAAGTTATCATGTAATCAAAAACCACTTTCATTGAATCGATTTCAATCGAATTTGACTAGCAATTCGCCAAAAATGAACAAAGCCGAAGTTATCATGAAATCGAAAACCACTTTTCATTGACTCTATTCAAATCGAATTTGACTAGCAATTCCCCATAAACGAACAAACCCGAAGTTATCATGAAATCAAAATCACTTTTCATTGACTCGATTCCAAACGAATTGGACAAGCAATTCGCCAAAAACGAAAAAACCTGAAGTTATCATGAAATCAAAAACCACTTTTCATTGACTCGATTCCAATCGAATTAGACTAGCAATTTGCCAAAAACGAAAAAACCTGAAGTTATCATGAAATCAAAAACTGCTTTTCATTGAATCGATTCCAATCGAATTTGACTAGAAATTCGCCAAAAATGAAAAAACCCGAAGTTATCATGAAATCCAACACCACTTTTCATTTATTCGATTCCAATCGAATTTGACTAGGAATTTGCCAAAAACGAACAAGTCCCAAGTTATCATGAAACCAAAAACCACTTTTCATTGACTCAATTCCAATCGAATTTGACTAGCAATTCGCAAAAAACGAACAAACCCAAAGTTATCATGATATCAAAAACCACTTTTCATTGACTCGATTCCAATCGAATTTGACTAGCAATTTGCCAAAAACGAACAAACCCGAACTTTTCATGAAATCAAAAACCACTTTTCATTAACTCCATTCCAATCAAATTTGACTAGCAATTCGCCAAAAAAGAGCAAGCCTGAAGTTATCATGAAATCAAAAACCACTTTTCGTTGACTTGATTCCAATCGAATTAGACTAGCAATTCACTAAAAACGTACAAGCCCGAAGTTATCATGAAATCCGACACCACTTTCACTTACTCTATTCCAATCGAATTTGACTAGCAATTTGCCAAAAACGAACAAGCCCAAAGTTATCATGAAATCCAACACCACTTTCACTTACTCGATTCCAATCGAATTTGACTCGCAATTTGCCAAAAACGAACAGGCCCGAAGTTATCATGAAATCAAAAACCACTTTTCATTGACTCGATTCCAATCGAATTTGACGAGCAATTCACCAAAAGTGAACAAGCCCGAAGTTATCATGAAATCAAGAACCACTTTTCATTGACTCGATTCCAATCGAATTTGACTAGCAATTCGCCAAAAATGAACAAACCCGAAGTTATCATGAAATCAAAAACCACATTTCATTGACTCGATTCCAATCGAATTTGACTAGCAATTCACCAAAAGTGAACAAGCCCGAAGTTATCATGAAATCAAAACCACTTCTCATTGACTCGATTCCAATCGAATTTGACTAGCAATTCACCAAAAGTGAACAAGCCCGAAGTTATCATGAAATCAAAACCACTTCTCATTGACTCGATTCCAATCGAATTTGACTAGCAATTCACCAAAAGTGAACAAGCCCGAAGTTATCATGAAATCAAAACCACTTCTCATTGACTCGATTCCAATCGAATTTGACTAGAAATTCGCCAAAAATGAAAAAACCCGAAGTTATCATGAAATCCAACACCACTTTTCATTTATTCGATTCCAATCGAATTTGACTAGGAATTTGCCAAAAACGAACAAGCCCGAAGTTATCATAAAATCAAAAACCACTTTTCATTGACTCAATTCCAATCGAATTTGACTAGCAATTCGCCAAAAATGAACAAGCCCAAAGTTATCATGATATCAAAAACCACTTTTCATTGACTTGATTCCAATCGAATTTGACTAGCAATTTGCCAAAAACGAACAAACCTGAACTTTTCATGAAATCAAAAACCACTTTTCATTAACTCGATTCCAATCAAATTTGACTAGCAATTCGCCAAAAAAGAACAAGCCTGAAGTTATCATGAAATCAAAAACCACTTTTCGTTGACTCGATTTCAATCGAATTAGACGAGCAATTCACTAAAAACGTACAAGCCCGAAGTTATCATGAAATCCAACACCACTTTCACTTACTCGATTCCAATCGAATTTGACTAGCAATTTGCCAAAAACGAACAAGCCCAAAGTTATCATGAAATCAAAAACCACTTTTCATTGACTCGATTCCAATCGAATTTGACTAGCAATTCGCCAAAAGTGAACAAGCCCGAAGTTATCATGAAATCAAAAATCACTTTTCATTGACTCGATTCCAATCGAATTTGACTAGCAATTCGCCAAAAATGAACAAACCCGAAGTTTTCATGAAATCAAAAATCACTTTTCATTGACTCGATTCCAATCGAATTTGACTAGCAAGTCGCTAAAAACGAACAAGCCCGAAGTTATCATGAAATCAAAAACCACTTTTCATTAACTCGATTCCAATCGAATTAGACTACTCCCAAAAAATGAACAAGCCTGAAGTTTTCATGAAATCAAAAACAACTTTTCGCTGACTCGATTCCAATCGAATTTGACTAGGAATTCGCCAAAAATGAACAAACCCGAAGTTATCATGAAATCAAAAACCACTTTTCATTGACTCGATTCCAATCGAATTTGACTAGCAATTCGCCAAAAACGAGGAAGCCCGAAGTTATCATGAATCAAAAGCCACTTTTCATTGACTCGATTCCAATCGATTTAGACTAACAATTCCCAAAAAACGAACAAGCCCGAAGTTTTCATGAAATCAAAAAAAACTTTTCACTGACGCGATTCCAATCAAATTTGACTAGGAATTTGCCAAAAACGAACAAACCCGAAGTTATCATTAAATCAAAAACCACTTTTCGTTGAATCGATTCCAATCGAATTTGACTAGCAATTCGCCAAAAATGAACAAACCTGAAGTTATCATGAAATCGAAAACCACTTTTCATTGACTTGATTCGAATATAATATGACTAGCAATTCGCCAAAATCGAACAAACCCGAAGTTATCATGAAATCAAAAAGCACTTTTCATTGACTCGATTCCAATCGAATTAGACTAGCAATTCGCCAAAAACAAAAAAACCCGAAGTTATCATGAAATCAAAAACTACTTTTTATTGAATCGATTCCAATCGAATTTGACTAGCAATTCGCCAAAAATGAACAAACCCGAAGTTATCATGAAATCGAGAACCACTTTTCATTGACTCGATTCCAATCAAATTGGACTAGCAATTTGCCAAAAACGAACAAACCCGAAGTTTTCATGAAATCAAAAACCAATTTTCATTGACTCGATTCCAATCGAATTTGGCTAGCAATTCGCCAAAAACGAACAAACCCGAAGTTATCATGAAATCAAAAACTACTTTTCATTGAATCGATTCCAATCGAATTTGACTAGTAATTCGCCAAAAACGAAAAAACCCGAAGTTATCATGAACTCAAAAACCACCTTCAATTGAATCGATACCAATCGAATTTGACTAGCAATTCGCCAAAAATGGACAAACCCGAAGATATCATGAAATCGAAAACCACTTTTCATTCGCTCGATTCCAATCGAATTAGACTAGCAATTCGCGAAAAACGAACTAGCCCGAAGTTATCATGAAATCAAAAACCACTTTTCATTTACTTGATTCCAATCGAATTAGACTAAATATACCCAAAAAACGAACAAGCCCGATGTTTTCATGAAAAGAAAAACAACTTTTCACTGACTCGATTCCAATCGAATTTGACTAGGAATTCGCAAAAAACGAACAAATCCGAAGTTATCATGAAATCAAAAACCACTTTTCATTGAATCGATTCCAATTGAATTTGACTAGCAATTCGCCAAAAATGAGAAAACCCGAAGTTATCATGAAATCGAAAACCACTTTTCATTGAATCGATTCCAATCTAATTTGACTACTAATTTGCCAAAAACGAACAAGCCCGAAGTTATCATGAAATCAAAAACCACTTTTCATTGACTCTATTCCAATTGAATTTGACTAGCAATTCGCCAAAAACGAACAAGCCCGAAGTTATCATGAAATCAAAACCACTTTTCATTGACTCGATTCCAATCAAATTTGACTAGTAATTCGCCAAAAACGATCAAACCCGAAATTATCATGAAATCAAAAATCACTTTTCATTGACTCGATTCCAATCGAATTAGACAAGCAATTCGCCAAAAATGAACAAACCCGAATTTATCATGAAATCAAAAACTGCATTTCATTGAATCGATTCCAATTGAATTTGACTAGCAATTCACCAAAAATGAAAAAACCCGAAGTTATCATGAAATCGAAAACCACTTTTCATTGAATCGATTCCAATCTAATTTGACTAATAATTTGCCAAAAACGAACGAGCCTGAAGTTATCATGAAATCAAAAACCACTTTTCATTGACTCTATTCCAATCGAATTTGACTAGCAATTCGCCAAAAACGAACAAGCCGGAAGTTATCATGAAATCAAAAACCACTTTTCATTGACTCGATTGCAATCGAATTTGACTAGCAATTCGCCAAAAACGAACAACCCCGAAGTTTTCATGAAATCAAAAACCACTTTTCATTGACTCGATTCAAATCGAATTTGACTAGCAATTCGCCAAAAATGAACAAGCCCGAAGTTATCATGAAATCAAAAACAACTTTTCATTTACTTGATTCCAATCGAATTAGACTAAATATACCCAAAAAACGAACAAGCCCGAAGTTTTCATGAAATGAAAAACAACTTTTCACTGACTCGATTCCAATCGAATTTGACTAGGAATTCGCAAAAAATGAACAAACCCGAAGTTATCATGAAATCAAAAACTACTTTTCATTGAATCGATTCCAATTGAATTTGACTAGCAATTCACCAAAAATGAGAAAACCCGAAGTTATCATGAAATCGAAAACCACTTTTCATTGAATCGATTCCAATCTAATTTGACTACTAATTTGCCAAAAACGAACAAGCCCGAAGTTATCATGAAATCAAAAACCACTTTTCATTGACTCTATTCCAATTGAATTTGACTAGCAATTCGCCAAAAACGAACAAGCCCGAAGTTATCATGAAATCAAAAACCACTTTTCATTGACTCGATTCCAATCAAATTTGACTAGCAATTCGCCAAAAACGATCAAACCCGAAATTATCATGAAATCAAAAATTACTTTTCATTGACTCGATTCCAATCGAATTAGACAATCAATTCGCCAAAAACGAACAAACCCGAAGTTATCATGAAATCAAAAACTGCATTTCATTGAATCGATTCCAATTGAATTTGACTAGCAATTCTCCAAAAATGAAAAAACCCGAAGTTATCATGAAATCGAAAACCACTTTTCATTGAATCGATTCCAATCTAATTTGACTACTAATTTGCGAAAAACGAAAAAGCCCGAAGTTATCATGAAATCAAAAACCACTTTTCATTGACTCTATTCCAATCGAATTTGACTGGCAATTCGCCAAAAACGAACAAGCCGGAAGTTATCATGAAATCAAAAATCACTTTTCATTGACTCGATTGCAATCGAATTTGACTAGCAATTCGCCAAAAACGAACAACCCCGAAGTTTTCATAAAATCAAAAACCACTTTTCATTGACTCGATTCAAATCGAATTTGACTAGCAATTCGCCAAAAACGAACACCCCCGAAGTTTTCATGAAATCAAAAACCACTTTTCATTGACTCGATTCAAATCGAATTTGACTAGCAATTCGTCAAAAACGAACAAGCCCGAAGTTATCATGAAATCAAAAGCCACTTTTCATTTACTTGATTCCAATCGAATTAGACTAAATATACCCAAAAAACGAACAAGCCCGAAGTTTTCATGAAAAGAAAAACAACTTTTCACTGACTCGATTCCAATCGAATTTGACTAGGAATTCGCAAAAAACGAACAAACCCAAAGTTATCATGAAATCAAAAACCATTTTTCATTGACTCGATTCCAATCGAATTAGACTAGCAATTCACCAAAAACGAACAAACCCGAAGTTATAATGAAATCAAAAACCACTTTTCATTGAATAGATCCCAATCGAATTTGACTAGCAATTTGCAAAAAATGAACAAACCCGAAGTTATCATGAAATCAAAAACCACTTTTCATTGACTCGATTCGAATATAATTTGACTAGCAATTTGCCAAAAATGAACAAACCCGAAGTTATCATGAAATCAAAAATCACTTTTCATTGACTCGATTCCAATCGAATTAGACTAGGAATTCGCAAAAAACGAACAAACCCGAAGTTAACATGAAATCAAAAACCACTTTTCATTTACTCGAATTCAATCGAATTACTCTAGCAATTAAATGAAAAAGCCCGAAGTTATCATGTAATCAAAAACCACTTTCATTGAATCGATTTCACTCGAATTTGACTAGCAATTCGCCAAAAATGAACAAGCCGAAGTTATCATGAAATCGAAAACCACCTTTCATTGACTCTATTCAAATCGAATTTGACTAGCAATTCCCCAAAAACGAAGAAACCCGAAGTTATCATGAAATCAAAAATCACTTTTCATTGACTCGATTCCAAACGAATTAGACAAGCAATTCGCCAAAAACGAAAAAACCTGAAGTTATCATGAAATCAAAAACCACTTTTCATTGACTCGATTCCAATCGAATTAGACTAGCAATTTGCCAAAAATGAAAAAACCCGAAGTTATCATGAAATCAAAAACTGCTTTTCATTGAATCGATTCCAATCGAATTTGACTAGAAATTCGCCAAAAATGAAAAAACCCGAAGTTATCATGAAATCCAATGCCACTTTTCATTTATTCGATTCCAATCGAATTTGACTAGGAATTTGCCAAAAACGAACAAGCCCGAAGTTATCATGAAATCAAAAACCACTTTTCATTGACTCAATTTCAATCGAATTTGACTAGCAATTCGCCAAAAACGAACAAGCCCAAAGTTATCATGATATCAAAAACCACTTTTCATTGACTCGATTCCAATCGAATTTGACTAGCAATTTGCCAAAAACGAACAAACCCGAACTTTTCATGAAATCAAAAACCACTTTTCATTAACTCGATTCCAATCAAATTTGACTAGCAATTCACCAAAAAGGAACAAGCCTGAAGTTATCATGAAATGAAAAACCACTTTTCGTTGACTCGATTCCAATCGAATTAGACTAGCAATTCACTAAAAACGTACAAGGCTGAAGTTATCATGAAATCCAACACCACTTTCACTTACTCGATTCCAATCGAATTTGACTAGCAATTTACCAAAAACGAACGAGCCCAAAGTTATCATGAAATCAAAAACCACTTTTCATTTACTCGATTCCAATCGAGTTTGACTAGCAATTTGCCAAAAGTGAACAAGCCCGAAGTTATCATGAAATCAAAAATCACTTTTCATTGACTCGATTCCAATCGAATTTGACTAGGAATTTCGCCAAAAATGAACAAACCCGAAGTTTTCATGAAATCAAAAATCACTTTTCATTGACTCGATTCCAATCGAATTTGACTAGCAAGTCGCCAAAAACGAACAAGCCCGAAGTTATCATGCAATCAAAAACCACTTTTCATTGACTCGATTCCAATCAAATTAGACTAACAATTCCCAAAAAATGAACAAGCCCGAAGTTTTCATGAAATCAAAAACAACTTTTCGCTAACTCGATTCCAATCGAATTTGCCTAGGAATTTGCCAAAAATGAACAAACCCGAAGTTATCATGAAATCAAAAACCACTTTTCATTGACTCGATTCTAATCGAATTTGACTAGCAATTCGCCAAAAACGAAGAAGCCCGAAGTTATCATGAAATCAAAAGCCACTTTTCATTGACTCGATTCCAATCGAATTAGACTAACAATTCCCAAAAAATGAACAAGCCCGAAGTTTTCATGAAATCAAAAACAACTTTTCGCTAACTCGATTCCAATCGAATTTGCCTAGGAATTTGCCAAAAATGAACAAACCCGAAGTTATCATGAAATCAAAAACCACTTTTCATTGAATCGATTCCAATCGAATTTGACTAGCAATTCGCCAAAAAAGAACAAACCTGAAGTTTTCATGAAATCAAAAATCACTTTTCATTGACTCGATTCAAATCGAATTTGACAAGTAATTCCCCAAAAACGAACAAACCCGAAGTTATCATGAAATCAAAAAACACTTTTCATTGACTCGATTCCAAACGAAAAAACCTGAAGTTATCAAGAAATCAAAAACCACTTTTCATTGACTCGATTCCAATCGAATTAGACTAGCAATTTGCCAAAAATGAAAAAACCCGAACTTATCATGAAATAAAAAACTGCTTTTCATTGAATCGATTCCAATCGAATTTGACTAGAAATTCGCCAAAAATGAACAAATCCGAAGTTATCATGAAATCAAAAACCACTTTTCATTGACTCGATTCCAATCGAATTTGACTAGCAATTCGCCAAAAGTGAACAAGCCCGAAGTTATCATGAAATCAAAAACCACTTTTCATTGACTCGATTCCAATCGAATTTGACTAGCAATTCGCCAAAAATGAACAAACCTGAAGTTTTCATGAAATCAAAAATCACTTTTCCTTGACTCGATTCAAATTGAATTTGACTAGTAATTCCCCAAAAACGAACAAACCCGAAGTTATCATGAAATCAAAAAACACTTTTCATTAACTCGATTCCAAACGAAAAAACCTGAAGTTATCATGAAATCAAAAACCACTTTTCATTGACTCGATTCCAATCGAATTAGACTAGCAATTTGCCAAAAATGAAAAAACCCGAAGTTATCATGAAATCAAAAACTGCTTTTCATTGAATCGATTCCAATCGAATTTGACTAGAAATTCGCCAAAAATGAAAAAACCCGAAGTTATAATGAAATCCAACGCCTCTTTTCACTTATTCGATTCCAATCGAATTTGACTAGGAATTTGCCAAAAACGAACAAGCCCGAAGTTATCATGAAATCAAAAACCACTTTT
>NW_019256414.1:0-1133 GCF_002742605.1 Olea europaea var. sylvestris | reverse complement strand
GTCAAATTTTATCCCATTCCGACACCGTCGCAAAAAAATGACGAACTTGCCCCCGGCGCGATTTTTGTTTCCGATCAACGTGTCAAATTTTAGACCATTCCGACGCCGTCGCGAAAAATAACGAAATTGTCCCTGGAGCAATTTTTGTTGCAAATCAAGCTGCCAAATTTAAGCCCATTCCGACACCGTCGCGAAAAATGAAGAAATTGCCCCAAGCGCGGTTTTTGTTTCCGATCAACTTGTCAAATTTTAGCCCATTCGGACACTGTCGCGAAAAATGACGAAATTGCCCCCAACACGATTTTTGTTTCCGATGAATCTGTCAAATTTCAGCCCAGTCCGATACCGTCACGAAAAATGACAACATTGCCCCCGGCGCGATTTTTGTTTCCGATCAATCAGTCCAATTCCCATTCCGACACCGTCGCGAAAAATGACGAAATTGCCCCCGGCGCAATTTTGGTTTCCAATCAACCTGCCAAAATTTCAGCCCATTTCGACGCCGTCGCGAAAAATGACGAAATTGCCCCTAGCGCGATTTTTGTTTCCGATCAACATGTCAAATTTTAGCCCATTCCGACACCGTCGCGAAAAATGACGAAATTGCCCTCGGCGCAATTTTTGTTTCCGATCAACCTGTCAAATTTTATCCCATTCCGAAACCGTCGCAAAAAATGACGGACTTGCCCCCGACGCGATTTTTGTTTCCAATCAACCTGCCAAATTTCAGCCCATTCCGGCACCGTCGCGAAAAATGACGAAATTGCCCAGGCGCAATTTTTGTTTCCGATCAATCTGTCAAATTTTAGCCCATTCCGACATCGTCGCGAAAAATGACGGAATTGCCCCCAGCGTGATTTTTGTTTCCGATCAACTTGCCAAATTTCAGCCCATTCCGACACCGTCGCGAAAAATCTCGAAATTGCCCCCGGAGCGATTTTTGTTTCCCATCAACCTGCAAAATTTCCGCCCATTCCGACACCGTCGCGAAAAATGACAAAATCGCGCGACGCGCGATTTTGGTTTCCAATCAACCTGCCAAATTTTAGTCCATTTCGACACCGTCGCGAAAAATGATGAAATTGCCCCCGACGCGATTTTTGTTTCCGATCAATCTGTCAAATTTTAGCCCA
>NW_019256413.1:0-1133 GCF_002742605.1 Olea europaea var. sylvestris | reverse complement strand
AATTGGTCAATAGTATCTGTGGATTCTTGAACTTCTTCAAGTTCTAGTTTGCTCCCACTACCCTCTCCTAGAATAAACTCTTTTTCTAGGAATATAGCATGTCTTGAGATGAACACCTTCTTCTCAATGGGATTATAACACTGATATCCAATTGTCTCTTTTGGATATCTCACAAATACGTATTTATCAGATTTAGCCTCAAGCTTATCTGATTCATTTTGCTTTACATAAGCGTCATAGCCCCAAACTTTTATGTGAGATAAGTTTGGTCTTTTTCCTCTCCATAGTTCGTATGGAGTTTTGTCGACCGATTTAGATGGGACACGATTAAGTGTGTAGCACGAAACAATTAGTGCATGACCCCAAAATGATTTTAGGATGTTTGCATGGCTCATCATAGATCGCACGATGTCTAGCAAAGTGCGATTCTTCCGTTCAGATACACCATTATGTTGTGGTGTATATGATGGAGTCCACTGCGAGAGAATCCCATTCTCTTTTAGATAATCTAAAAATTCTCCCTTTAAGTATTCTCCACCTCGATCTGATCTCAGCGTGAAAATATTTTTACCAGTCTGTTTCTCTACTTCAAGTTTGAATTCCTTGAACTTTTTAAGTGCTTCATGCTTGAATTTCATCAGATACACATAACCATATCTAGAATGATCATCAGTGAATGTGATAAAGTAAGAGAAACCACCTCTGGCGGTGATTGACATGGGTCCACATACATCAGTATGTATTAGTCCTAACAGTTCTGTAGTTCTTTCTCCTTTTCCAGTAAAAGAGAACTTGGTCATTTTGCCTAACAGGCACGACTCTCATCTGTCAAATGATTCAAAATCAGTTGACCCCAAGTATCCATCTTTATGTAACTTGAAAATGCGTTTGTCATTAATATAACCCAGTCTGCAATGCCAGATGTATGTATTATTTAAATGATCACTTTTATGCCTTTTATTATCTATACTCATAATAGACGACTCAGTATCAAGAATATAAATTCCATTTTGCAACACACCACAACCATAAAAGATCTCATTTATTTACAAAACGAACAACGATTGTTCTTAACATTAATTGAAAAATCATTCATGTCCAAACACGAAATAGAAATAATATTTTTAGTAATG
>NW_019256412.1:0-1133 GCF_002742605.1 Olea europaea var. sylvestris | reverse complement strand
CGCCACTTCCCAAATTTGACTTCCCCTGCAAAATAACCTTGTGAGTGAATTGTAACTGTTACAAAATAATATATATATATATATATATATATATTGGTACACACACACACACACACCTCTGTTAGTATCAATGTCGAAAATGCATCGTAATTCGTACCTTAATAAAATCATCCCAAGCAATGGCATCGGCTACAATGCGTCCAGTATCGGGATCCAACCCAAAACCGCTCATATTTAGCAACTGGTGAACTTCGGCATACTCTTTTTTTAGAGTCTTCAACCTTGCCCTGACATTCTATTCTGAGACCATGACCCCGCATCCATTGAGAACCCTCTCAATTGCCTTATACACTTGAAACGAAGTAAGGCCATTGTCACTTCGTTTGTACCCATCCAGCACTTGTTCAACAAGTGAAGTGATCATATAACCATCCATGTTGTCACTCCAACGTATGTGACGAGTCCTAGGATTAGGATCCACTTGCAATGTACCAAAATCAATGTCATTCTCTGTTGAAGGGGTGGTCGGTCTAGTAGCTCGAAAAGGGCCAAGAGAACTTCATCGATTCTGTGCCATCAACGCAATAACTTGAAAACAAAAAAGGTCAGTATTAGCATAACTAGAAGGAATAATAGTATGTCGTGAAAACAATCTAACAATGATATTAACTAGGCAAAGATATTTGAAACTGTATCATAGATGCAAATGTACATAGCCTTGGAAATAAGAAAATATCACAACAGAACAAGCATCGAAAACAATGTTACAACAGAGCAAGTGCAAAACAAACCATAGTATGAGACAAGAACACCAGCAAGTTATTCTCCAACTATTACAGGGAAATACGAATAATGAAATACAACATGGTATATTCAATCGAAGTCAATTTCCGCATCCTGACTTGGATGGTAAGCGGTCCACATGTCTTCAGCCATTGTATCCCTATTACTACACCATGCAACTTCTATTTTGAAAGATATAGGTGCATTTTGTGTGTCATCTTCAGGTCCATCAACATGTTCAGGGTTAACCTCATCATCACTACTACAATAGTCCTCTTCACAAAGATCCTCTGTGTCATAAATCCTTAAAAAGTGGTGAATAGCACAACAAGCAAGAACAATCCTTGCTT
>NW_019256411.1:0-1133 GCF_002742605.1 Olea europaea var. sylvestris | reverse complement strand
TACCTCGTCCTTTCACTGATATGTGGTCTCCATTTCCAATTCTGACTTTGGATGTCTCAGCCGACTTCAAGTCCATAAAAAACTCCCTATCATGAGTCATGTGATTTGTGCAACCACTGTCAATTAGCCAGCATTCAGTCGAGTCACTGCTTGAGAAACATGTTGTAACAAAAAGCCGATCTTTCTCCTCTTCTCCAACAACTTAAGCTTTTGCTTCTTGTTGCTGATTTTTACTCTTACAAATTACAGCTTCATGGCCAAGTTGATTATATTTACTGCACCTTGCATCTGGCCTTCCCCAACACTTGTAGGGTGGATGACCTTTCTTACCACAATGCTTGCATGGAGGATAATTTCCTTTTGAGTTTCTTGCCTTGCCTTTGTTGTAGTTGTTTGCAATATTTTCTCCATTTGTTGGCTGATTCTTCTTGTTATTCTTCTTGTTCTTTCTGTAATCATTATGTTTGGCTGGCAATGCACCTTCAGCTATTCCATCTTTTCTCATGATTCTTCATTGCTCTTATACTTGCAAGGCATTCAATAATTCTGTTAAGGTAATCATGGACATGTCCTTAGTATTTTCTAAGGTGGTTATTATTGCCTCAAATCAATCAGGCACAGTTACAAGAATTTTTTCAACAATTCTTGAGTCAATAAATTCAGAGCCAAGCAATCTACTCGGTTTGCTATGCTTAGAAGCCTGTCAATGTAGTCCTTGATAGACTCTGATTCTTTTATTCTTTGCAACTCAAAATCTCTTATGAGATTCAGCACCTGCATGCCTCTGATTCGCTCATCTCCTTCATATTCTGCCTTGAGATAGTCCCAGATAGCTTTGGCTGACTTTAGAGATAGGGATGGTAATTTGAACCGTTAAAATCGAAAATCGCGGTTAACCGAACAGAATGGGGCGAAAAAATCGAACTGATGGTGCAATGGGACAGATATGATATTTGATTTTAATGAACCAGTTTGTGGCAGTGCGGGTATGGTATTTATGCCGTCGAACCGAAACCCAACCGATTACCTGCTTTAAAAAAACCATTCTTTTATTAGGGATGGCAATGTTTAGGGAGAAAGAAGTTGACAAAGAGGTACATTTTTTTGTTTAAATCTTAGTTAAAACCATTCTG
>NW_019256410.1:0-1133 GCF_002742605.1 Olea europaea var. sylvestris | reverse complement strand
CTAAAGATTCAAATTAACTAAACTTCAACCTTAGAACACATCCTGGGATAATTGAGTGAAAAGAATAAGTTTGGGTGTGTATCTCTCAAGTGAAGAAAGAAAATATTTGACTATTATGGGTCGAGAGTTGAATCAATCATGAGCTTGATATGTTTACATGAGTTCACATACACGTGTCGAGTTATGCATATAATAGGTGGAGGTTGATTTGATTTTGCTCCGTTAAAGCTATTCATTGAGTTGATTAATGATTTCTAATCCTAAGACACGACAGGTTGTCAAATCATATTTTGTGTGAGTTAAGGTCAAAAATTAAACTATTGTTTATCTTCAAACATATGCCTAGAGCAAAAAGTAGGGTCGGTGAACCACCATAGTTCTAAAATGCAAGTGACCGCGTGATTAGCTAATGCATCAACTACTTCGTTTCCTTCTCTAGAAATATTAGTATTTAAAAAAACATTGGGCAAATGCCATGCCCTAACTGAGAGTTTGATTTGATTACTAACTTCATATGGAATCCAAATTATGTTACACAAAAGAGAGTTTGATTTGATTTATGTTAAATTAATCTAAAAAAGTTGTGAAAGTTTCATTTTTATCAAATCATGGATGCTTGTATTGGATTAGAGTTATCTTATTATTATCTATTTCAATATTTATTTGTAATTTAGTCATATTCATGCGTTCTTGATAATCGATAAAATTAATATGTTTAACTTTTCTTTTCAAGACAAACTAATTATATTTTAGTCACGACCAAATTTATTCTCAGTCTGAATTCGAATAGATATAATGCATTAAAATTTAGATTATCTATGTTGACCTCGAAAATTGGACCTTCTACGTGGCCAACCGAGAGTTACTCCACGTATTCCTCCCTACACACAATCAACGCACAATCAGACGTACACGATCGAGACCAGCGGGGGTGGTAGCGACCGTATACACTCCGACGGTCAAGTCAGGTTCAGGTGGTCGGAACAGTACCCAGGGATTTTGCCAAATAATTAAGGGGGAGGAGAAAAAATATATATACTTGCTGTGGAGTGCTATGTAGTAAGAATTTCATTACCTTTGCCTCTTGTCAATCCTTGGGTATTTATAGGTGGGATGAACCGTTGGATGTGGGG
>NW_019256409.1:0-1133 GCF_002742605.1 Olea europaea var. sylvestris | reverse complement strand
CATTTTATTTAATGTATGTTTGACTAAATTTACTTATGGTAATTAAATAAATTTTATAATAGGAAATTTGTATTAATCAGATCTAAAAATACTTATTTTACTAGTTAGAGACACTATACACCACATGTTTTATTAAGCTTAAAAGTAATTAATTTTTTTATTTTTACATATGTTTTTCATATATTACCTATTCATACTTATAAGAACAAACTAATTATTTTGACCATGAAATCGATGTTATGATCAAAATAAATAACTTGCTCGAGATTTGATCTTGTCAATAAAAAGAATATTTGTTAATATTTATTTATTTATAAATTAATCTAGAGATAAGTATATTCTTGAAGTTGAGCAAAATATGGACATGATTAAATCTAATTCTTTGAACCCTCATAATTCTTAGTCAATTTTTCTCTTTAAATATGTTTTCTCACTCACTATGAAATGAAGTGATATAGAAGAATGTTGTCATACCAAATAGTATTCTGAGACAATAACATATAATGATGTATTATTGGTTGCATGTTTTGACCAAAGCTTTCAATTGTTTGAAAATACTGGTCCTCAAATTTATTTGGAATAGTATTCATTAAATAACTCATTAGTTTTTCATTGGTGGATATGTATCATTTGCTTATTTTGATCATGGTTCAGTTAGTTTATATTTTTTAACGTAAGCGTCGAT
The DNA here is from genome assembly GCF_002742605.1 of Olea europaea var. sylvestris. Lineage (NCBI taxonomy): Eukaryota > Viridiplantae > Streptophyta > Magnoliopsida > Lamiales > Oleaceae > Olea > Olea europaea. The sequence continues at coordinate 448 of NW_019256409.1, read as the reverse complement.
TTTTTTTTATTTGATAAGAAACTATAAAAAGTTTTAGTGGGACATCTTAGAATAAAACATCTAGAGTTCTTCTATTTTATTGAGTGTTGCACACTCTTTAAATGTCATATGAGTTTAGCCTCTTGGAAGTGAATTTTTTAAATTTCAGTCCTATCGAACATCATTTTTCTGGCTCCACCCCTGAAGAGGTGAACGAATTGATGGTCATGGTAACGTGGGTTGAGTGGTACCTTGACTTTTGGGATGTTGTAGGTTAGGGTTAGGGTTGGAGTTTGGGTGGGGGTAGGAATGTTGATCGAACTGGGGAAGATACAGATTTCATTTCTTCTTCTTCTTCCTTTATTATTTTTTTATTTTTGAATGAATATCCTTTTTATCTATATTGTTTTTGTTTTTTTTTCCCACTCTTTTTAAAATAATTATAATTGCTTTTTAAGTGTTAAAAAGT
>NW_019256408.1:0-1133 GCF_002742605.1 Olea europaea var. sylvestris | reverse complement strand
AAAAAAATCATATAATTTCGCATGTAATTCAATATTTAGGCAACAATATACTCCATTCCTTCAAATGCATATAGATAGATAACCTACGAAATTATTAAAACTCTAATTCCAAACGGATATATGTTCATTGTTACACTCTTATTGAGTACTAGGTCACATACACCTCTGTACCAACCCAACAGTTTATAACATTGCCAACCATTAAATCCTTGCAACTGATATACTTACATACTAGTCATTTCTGAATTGTAAGAGATATTTTCTCTTTTTTCATTCGTCATAACTTATTTTCATACACACAAACCAAGTAATTAAACCCCTAATATTTCCTTCTATAGTAGTTGAAATACAGACCTAGATACTTAATCATTCCTGAACCAACAAGGAGGGAACCATAGTCCCATTAATTTACTCAAAATCGTCAGGAAAAATATATTTAATAACACCATTTTCATCATGAATCGACATTCCAAATGGTTTTATTATTTCTGTCATGAACAAGATTTCTTACTTATCTCCACATCTTGATATTCTAATTCATGCATTTTCTTCCATATGCTAAATATGATTACAAATTCTCACAATAATTCACATAATACCACAAACTTTTAGATTTACAAAGCAATCATGATTTCACCTTTTATGTCACCAATTATACATATATCAACATTAGACAATACTTATCATCCAAGGCATCTAAAGGACGTTCCTTCTAATAATCACAAAAGAAACTCATAACCCAATAAATCTCATTACTAAGAAAAGTTATACTCTTCGCTTAACTACCTATTGGATATATAGCACAATTATTAATATATTAGAGAAAATATAATATAACGCCAACATGACAACTCTAACAACTCTCATTACCACCAGATAATTTTCAATAGCATCCTCATACTTATTATGCCAAATTCAATAAAGATCCTTCTAGTTTCTCAGCTGCCATATCTTCGTTAACAAGGGCAATATGAGTTTCAAATAGCACAAGCCTGTGAGTTTTGCCCCCATGCCACGGCTAATAATCTCAATGACATACTATTCCGAAAAAGAAACTCATGAATTACTTGAGCTTAACAATCACTAAACCACGCTCTTATGCTTAGTGACACAAACCGTCCGAATCATCCTAA
>NW_019256407.1:0-1133 GCF_002742605.1 Olea europaea var. sylvestris | reverse complement strand
TTGTTTATTTTCAATGAATTGCTAGTCTAATTCGATTGTAATCGAGCCAATGAAAAGTGGTTCTGATTTCATGATAACTTCGGATTTGTTTGTTTTTGGCGAATTGCTAGTCTTATTCGATTAGAATTGAGCCAATGAAAAGTGACTTTCGATTTCATGATAACGTCAGGTTTGTTCGTCTTTGGAAAATTAGTAGTCTTATTATATTGCAATCGAGCCAATAAAAAGTGGTTTTTGATTTCATGATAACATTAGGTTTGTTCGTCTTTGGCAAATTGCAAGTCTAATTCGATTGGAATCGAGCCAATGAAAAGTGGTTTTTCATTTCCTGATAACTTCGGGTTTGTTCGTTTTTGACGAATTGCTAGTCTAGTTCGATTGGCATCGAGCTAATGAAAAGTGGTTTTTGATTTCACGATGACTTCGGGTTTGTTCATTTTTTACGAAATGCTATTCTATTTCGATTGGAATCGAGCCAATGAAAAGTAGTTTTTGATTTCATGATAACTTTTGGTTTGTTCGTTTTTGGCGAATTGCTAGTCTAGTTCGATTGGAATCGAGCCAATGAAAAGTGGTTTTTGATTTCATGATAACTTCAGGTTTGTTCGTTTTTTACAAAATGCCAGTCTAATTCGATTGGAATCAAGCCAATGAAAAGTAGTTTTTAATTTCATGATGACTTCGGTTTGTTCGTTTTTGGTGAATCGCTAGTCTAATTCGATTGGAATCGAGGCTGTGAAAAGTGGTTTTTGATTTCATGATAACTTCGGGTTTGTACATTTTTGACGAATTGCTAGTCTCATTCGGTTGGATTCAAGCCAATGAAAAGTGACTTTCAATTTCATGATAACTTCGGGTTAGATCCTTTTCAAAAAGTCCTAGACTAATTCGATTGGAATCGTGCCAATGAAAAGTTGTTTTTGATTTCATGATAACTTCGAGTTTGTTCCTTTTCGGCTAATTGCTAGTCTAATTTGATTGGAATCGAGGCATTGCAAAGTGGTTTTTGATTTCATGATAACTTCGGGTTCGTTCATTTTTTGAGTAACACTAGTCTAATTCGATTAGAATCGAGCCAGTGAAAAGTGGTTCTGATTTCATGATAACATCGGGTTTGTTCATTTTTGGCGAAT
>NW_019256406.1:0-1133 GCF_002742605.1 Olea europaea var. sylvestris | reverse complement strand
TTTCGATTTCATGATAACTTCGGGTTTGATAGTTTTCAAAAAATTGCTAGTCTAAATCAATTGGAATCGAGCCAATGAAAAGTGGTTTTCAACTTCATGATAACATCGGGTTTGTTCATCTTTGACAAATTTCTAGTCCAACTCGATTGGAATCGAGCAAAGGAAAAGTGATTTTTAATTTCAAGAAAACTTCGGGTTTGTTCGTTTATTTGTGTAATGCACCCGAAGTTATCATGAAATCAAAAACTACTTTTCATTGGCTCGATTCCAATCGAATTAGACGAGTCTAATTCGATTGGAATTGAGCCAATGAAAAGTAGTTTTTGATTTCATGATAACTTTGTGTTTCTTCATTTTTAGCTAATTGCTAATCTAACTAGTCTAATTCGATTGTAATCGAGACAGTGAAAAGTAGTTTTTGATTTCATGATAACTTCGCATTTGTTTGTTTTCGGCTAATTGCTAGTCTAACTTGATTGGAATCGAGCCAATGAAAACTGATTTTTGATTTCATGATGACTTCGTGTTTGTTCATTTTTGGCGAAATGAATGATTGGAAACGAGCCAATGAAAAGTGGTTTTTCATTTCATGATAACTTTGGGTTTGTTCGTTTTTGGCAAAATGGTTGTCTAATTCGATTGGAATCGCGCCAATTGAAAGTGGTTTTTGATTTCATGATAACCTCGGGTTTGTTCATTTTTGGCAAATTGCTCGTCTAATTCGATTAAAATTGAGCCAATGAAAAAGTGGCTTCCGATTTCGTGATAACATCGAGTTTGTTTGTCTTTGGCAAATTTTTAGTCTAATTCGATTGGAATCGAGCCAATGAAAAGTGGTTTTCGATTTCTTGATAACATCGGGTTTGTTCGTCTTTGGCGAATCGCTAGTCTAATTCGATTGAAATCGAGCCAATGAAAGCGGTTTTTGGTTTCATGATAACTTTGGGTTTGTTCATTTTTTACGTAATGCTAGTCTAATTCGATTGGAATGAAGCCAATGAAAAGTAGTTTTTGATTTCATGATTACTTTGGGTTTTTTTTCATTTCTGACGAATTGCTAGTCTAATTCGATTGGAATCGAGCCAATGAAAAGTGGCTTTTGATTTCATGATAACTTCGGGTTTGATCATTTT
>NW_019256405.1:0-1133 GCF_002742605.1 Olea europaea var. sylvestris | reverse complement strand
TTTTTATTTTTTGACATTTAGAGAGATGATCACATCAATGTTAATATTGAATTTTTAGGTACTTATTATTTTGGTACCTAATTTAGGTCTCAATTGGGAGCTTGTAAGTGATGCAATTCACGGTAACTTGCAATTCAAGGTGAGATCATTGAAATTTTATACATTTATCTTTCTTGATAGCTTTAATTTGGGTTTTATCATGAAATATTTTCATTTCCTATTGGGTAGGTTTTTCGTTGAAATTTTTTATTTTGTTATGCCCCCTGACTTCATCTACTTCTTTAAGCTCAAAAGAGAATGATGAATTGGAAGATGAAAGTTTTGTTACAAAGGAGAGAATCAGTGAGAAATCCTCTGCGTAGAGTAAGAAACTAGGTATAATAGCAAATTTATATCATATATAATTTTTTGATATAGGAAATTCTCTAATCCCCTTGGATTTTCTCTATTCTCTTCATTTTCTAACATTTCTTAAATTTAATGTAGACTATTTAGAGAGAGCTTCTTACAAGGAGTAGATCAAAGTCTATCCAGGAAGAAAAGCCTTACAATCATGATGAAGGATAGTATAGGAATTTTCATCAAGTGAGATTTGAATATATGAAGAGATTGCATATTAAGTGCCGACAACTCCCAGGGCTCACTAAAACAGGAGGTACTCTGCGAAATACTATCGACTGACCTGTCGAGCTCATATCATTTCTAAGGTTTTAATTCTTCTCTGTACTGTGGTGATCAGAATACTATAGATGTGAGAACTTGCAATAGATTAAAACAGGACTTGTAAATCCTTTAGTTAAGCATCATTAAACATACGAATACATTAGATATTCCCAAGTACCTATGCTCTTCTTCTTTTTTTCCCGAAACGTCAACTTGAATTTGGCATGTGGACATATGATTTCTCATGTATGTATCAACAAAATGCTTTGCCTCTTTGGGATTTCACAATATCTCTACAATGCTATATATTGAGATGAGTCTTTAGTTTAGAAAGCATCTTTTATTGTAGAAAACATTAACTTTTTTTTGGTCATTTTGCAATTCCATCTAGATACAGACTTGTAGGTATTTCAGATATGGGTTATCCTATTTTTGTTTGTAATTTTATGCAGAACTGAATCAAGGACATT
>NW_019256404.1:32397-34840 GCF_002742605.1 Olea europaea var. sylvestris | reverse complement strand
ACTTCCAAATCAATAGGAACTAACGAAGGGAAAAATCGATCGTTAATCTCAAATCAGTCTTCTACAACTTCTGTCAATTTGAACCTTTGTTTACTGTCAGTTGTGTGACAATAAAGGACACCTAGCAAAATGTTGTTGGGTCTACCTGAAACTTAAGAAGAAGCAATCAGCTAACCTTGCTGAAGCACTTTCTTCTTGCTCAATTCAAGGCCTGAATGACTTCGAATGGTTCCCTGACTCTGGTGCAACATCCCATATGACAAATGACACTGAGGGCATGGATGAACCGGCTATTTACTCCAGTAATGAACTTGTCATGGTTGGAAATGGTCAGTCTTTAGCAATATCTCACACTAGTTCTATTTCATCTCTTGTTCTGACTAGTCCCATGCTTCTATCAAATGTCTTAGTTGTTCCTGGCATTAAGAAAAATCTTATTTCCATTGGTCAACTTACAAAAGATAATAATTAGCTCATGGCTCGTTATATAAATGGTCACTGAAAATTTTTTTATTTTTATTTTTATTTTTTTCCCTTCTACTATAAATATCGCTTAACTCTCCTCCTTTTTTTCATATAAATTACTCAATCACTACTTCAACTCTCTTAAGTCTCAATTCTCTTATCAAATTTTTACTCTCTTGTGCTGCAAAATATACAATATCGATTCAATTTTTACAGTTTATAAGTTACAATTTCAATTCATCCAATTCTTAATTCTCACAATCTCATTACATTTATATTTTTCTAGTTATTATATTTGGATTTCATCATAAACAATCAAACAAATGGACCAACGCTCATTTGTTAAGAGTTTATTCGATACGGGTTGTGGGCCACATCATGGCGAATCGCCTAGGATGTCGCAAAGTTAATTTCCAAATGAATTTGCCAATCTAAATGACATACCCATACTTGAAGATGTTCACATTCATGGTCAGGGAAGCTACAATCCAATTGATTTGGATGATATTAACGTTCCCAAAGTGGAACATGAGGATGAAGATGTCTAATTAAACATCCTAGATGTAAGGGGAAAGCGAAAGGGCAAAAAAATAAGCAAAATGTTGTGATCACTTTAAATTGATTTCAACAAGAAAAGTCGTCGATGGCGTTGTAGAATCTAAAGTAGTTGTTAATGCTGTCAACAAATATTGGCATGGCAAAAAGGAATTGGTACTACCCATCTCAATAGCCACTTCAAAGTATATGCGTCCAGACATGGACTTCTTCCAGCTAATCAAACACAATTGCAATTTGGCAGTCCAAGCGCCGATTCTACGACTTCACCCCTATCCACGTGGGTGTATTCGAAGGACAATACTCGAACCGAAATGGTGAAATTTGTTGCCACCACTGAGTTGCCTCTGGCTATTGCAGACAACCAAGACTTCGTCTCGTTCGTGAATGAATATCTGCAACCAAGTTACGTTGCGGTAAGTCGAAACACACTTCGTGCCAATATAATACAATATTTCAATAATTCAAAACAATAATTAATTATGAATTTGCAACAATATTGGGGTGTTATATCTTTAACTTCTGATATATGGGAAGGGGTTAATAAAAGAGCATATATAGCTGTAATCGCACACTATATAGACTCACTTTGGTGCATGCATAAGAAAATTATTGCTTTTAGAATTATTGAGTTTCCTCACAATGCTAATAATATATATAATGCTATTATCAATATTGTTAGAAAATATAATTGCAAGACTAAAATTCGATCTTTTACTTTTGATAATGCTAATGTTAATAAGGTAGTCGTCGATAAATTGTGTAGGACACTTCAACCAGATTTTGGTGGGTATTTGTTTCATATTCGCTGTGTGTGTCATATATTGAATTTAATTGTGCAAGATGGTTTAAAACATATAAATGATGAACTTCAAATGATTACAAATGTATTAGTATATATTACGATCTCTCCTAGTAGAAAACAAGTATTTGAATATTTTTGTAACGAACAGGGGTGATGACTACTAAAACATTTGTTAGCGACGTAAGACATAGATGGAACTTTACTTGCTATTAAAGTCATGTGAAGGTTTTGAAAATTTAATAACTGACTTTTATAACAATAGACACGTTGGAAGTGATGACGATGGTATGTTAAATGAATTAGATTGGATTTTAGCTTTGAAAGTTAAACGATTTTTGATATCTTTTTATAAGACAACAAAAATTTTATCCAGCATTTATTATCCCACAAGCTGTATGGTGCTTGAACGCCTTTATATAATTGTAAGAATATTTCATAAATATAAAAATGATTCTGCTTTTAGTGAAATTATAATTGCTGTAGAATTAAAGTTTAGAAAATATTGGCAAGAACTGCCTATGTTATTTCCTTTAGTATGCGCAATGGACCACCGATATAATATTTTGAGAACTAAATACATAATTGATCAAATCAATAAAGTTTTAATACTTGATACAC
>NW_019256404.1:21706-27924 GCF_002742605.1 Olea europaea var. sylvestris | reverse complement strand
AATCTTTTTGGAAAGCTTTTTGAGGTGCCTAAATTGTCCACATCTTTCAAAACCAAAGATTAATGTTTTCTCCAAATTCTTATGCAATTTAGACTAAATCAAAACATCGTTGACTTCCACTTGCTACATTCCAAAGTCATTATCTTATCAAACTTCCCATCATATTTGACACCTTGCATATATTTTTTGTGCTCCACCACTCTGAACAGCCTGATGCACAAATACTTGTTGAAAATTGAGATCAATTACTTGGAATCCTTATTTTGAAGTTAGGAAATATAAAAAAGATGAAGAATTACAATATAAAGATTCATGTAAAAATTCCAAAATATGCGAAAAAATAGTAATTGTCAAAGACAAATATTACAATATAAAAATTTTGTATAGTCATATAGGATTTTCATACTCACCCTAAGATAATTCATGATATCTCCAACCTTAAATAAAAAATAAAAAATAAAAAATTAAGAGGAAGACACAAAAAGGAAAGCCTTTTGATATTCGACTTGAGATTCATAATAGCTCCATTACAAATAGATAGCACTTGGTTTTTACTTAAGGTTTCAATAATTAGAGTTTAATTTATTCGTTCAAGGATCAGGTATATACTGTTATGAAAAGATAGGAAAAAAAAGAAGAAGAAAGAATAAAAGACAATATACATTGTGTACGTTATATTAAAATCCAAAGCCCTATATTTATAGAGAAAAATCATGGATATAACGGTAATAATTTCTAGGACTGCAAGGGTACAATTGTCATTAACTAATAAACTTATCATTTACAACACTTCCCCTTGAATGATGCATTATAAAATAACTGACTCGTTAAAACATTGTTTGATAAAAATTCAACAGGACAAAATATCAAATGAAAGAAAAAGAGTACAATTATTTTGAAGTATTAAAAACAAATTCTACATTATTAAAACCTTACTAGAAAAAATCAGTGGGATAAAACATAAGCGAAGGAAAAAGAGTATAGCTACTCCCCTGATGTTGATCACTGAAAGTCTTTGAGTCAACACATTCAATCTCATGAACAAATTTCTTGAATGTAGATATCCACAGTGCTTTGTGAATAAATTGGCCACATTGCGAATTTGTTATCAATGTCCCCATTTTTCTGAATCTCATGTATATGAAAGAAATTTAGAGAAATATACTTTGTCCTATCACCTTTGATATAACCTCTTTTGAGATATGCATTACGAGCTACATTGTTTTCATACAAAATTGCTGGACTGTCTTTTGTTGAAGTTAATCGGTATGATGTTTGGATATGATGGGTCATATTCCTCAACGATAGATATTTTCAACTTGCTTCATGGATCGCAATAATTTTAGAATGATTTCCGAATATTGATGTCAAGGATTGCATCACAGATATACATAATATGGATGTTTCTCCATGTGTACATATTCTATTTGTAATTTAGCTTTATGTGGGTAAGAGAGACTGCAGACGTATATCCCACTAAAGCAGATTTTGATTTTTGAGAATAAAATAATCTCAAATCAATAGTACTCTTTAGGTGACGGAAAATATGTTTAATGCCATCCTAATGTATTTGAGTTGATGTAAAGCTATGTCTTGCAATGAAATTTACAGAAAAATTATGTTAGATCGAATGTAGTTTGCAAGATAAGTTAATGCTTTAATTGAATTAAGATATGATACCTCAGGACAAAAAATCTTTTTTTCTATCTTCAAGTAGACGAAATGGATCTTTTTTCACATCAAATGATCGAACAACCATAGGTGATGCCAATGGATGTGCATTATCTATATAAAAACATCTTAAAACTTTTTCTATATATGTAGGTTGATGATCAAATAATCATTTTGAAAATTGTTCAATCCGCAACCTGAGATAAAATTTGATTTTTCCCAAATCTTTCATTTCAAATTTATTTTTCAAACAATCTACAGTTTTATTGAACTCTTCAAGAGTTCCAGTTAAATTTAAATTATCAACATAAACTACCACAATTTCAAATTCAATATTTGTTTTCTTTATGAAAACACATTAGCAGACATCATCATTTTTATAGGCCTCATTCAATAAATATCCGTTGAGGCGATTATGCTGTATGTGTCCAGATTGTTTCATTTCATATAATGATCTTTGCAATTTAATTGTGAACATGGTTTTCGAGTACGTATTATTTGCACATGGCACTTTAAGTCCTTGAAGGACTTTCATATATGTCGCTATCAAGTGAACTGTACAAATAAGTAGTTATTATATTCATCAGGTGCATATCGAGCCTTTGTAAAAGTAAAGGTGTCCATTATGGGAAAATATGTTTCTTTATAATCAATTTTTGATCTTTGTGAGAAACCTTAAGCTTCGAGTTGAGCTTTGTATCTTGTAATTAAATTATTTCATTTCTCTTTTGTCTAAAGACCCATTTATATCTACAGAGATTATATTTTCAGTTGCTCGAACTACAAATCCAAATGCTTTTTGTATGGCTTTTTTCAATTCTGCTTGTATGGCTTTTTTTTCACTTTGACCAATAATTTCTATGTTGACAGTTTTTAGTAGATTGTGGTTGAAGATCATCATTTTGCATAATATTAAGAACCACGTTAAATGCGAAAATATTTTTATAACAACATTATTTTATCTATAATTTATTGAAATTTCATTATTTTTGGACACTTTGTGATTTTTTGGGAACCATATTTTCAATATTTAATTGATCAATATTTTCTATTGTTACTTGTTCTGAAGTTTTTGGTTAGTTTTTTCTTTTATTTTTTCTTCTTCAAGGTAAAGAGTCTTTTGAACCAACTGATCAACCACGTTTCTATTCTATTTGAGATTCATTTCTATAGCAAATTGTCCTGTAGGGACATCAATATTTGCTAGAATATTTTTTACTGGTAAATACTACTTCGTCACATTTCTTTTGTCATCAAATACATCAAATAATTGATTTGCAACATTTTACAAATGAATGATTTTTCAGCATTTTGCTCACATTGATGTTGTGAGAATCAAAGTGAGACAGGGTTGTTTCATTCCAAGAGATTTTACCTAGTTTTTTAGGATGTAACTTTTCTCTCCCAAAGTTGAGAAAGTCATTTCATCAAAATAAAAATATACAAACGTGCAATAAAGAAATCACTCGTTAAAGGTTCAAGATATCTAATAATAGATAGTAAATCAAAACATACATAAATCTCAAGTTTTTTTTTGGGACACATTTTAATGTATTGTGGGGATGAAATGGGACTAGGACACCACCAAAAAAAAAAAAAAGAAAAAAAAAACCTTGTAGGTGAAAAATATTAAGTTAATGACCAAATGCAAGTTACGAATGTGAATATTAATATTAGATAGTTGGTCTTATACGAACCAATGATGCAGCATGTAATATGACATAATCCCAAATAGAAGCTGTGAGTTTTGTTTTCATAAGTAATTGCCTTGCAATACGTTGTAAACGTTTAATAAATAACTCCATTAAACCATTTTGTGTGTGGATATACGCAACTGAATGTTCAATAACAATCTCAATTGACATACAAACCCATCTCGAAACCTGCGAGTTGCCTAAAACCTCCATTGATAATCATCGAATACTTGTGATCTAAATTTATCAGTATTATCAAGACGAATTTTCTTGATTGAGTTATTGAGAAATTGAGCTCATAATTTCATGATTTGAGCAAGTAGTCTAGTAAAAGCTACATTCATAATAGAAAATAGGCAAATATGTGATTATCTAGTAAAATAATCTATTAATATCATAAAATAACGAAATGGTCCACATGGTAGATGTATTGATTCACATATATCTCCATGAATTCTTTCTAAGAAAGCTGGTGATTCAATATTAACTTCTGTAGCGGAAGGGTCTAATGACTAACTTGTCTTGTGAACAAATTACACATGGATAATCATTAAGTAAAAAAATCTTTGATTTTTTAAAGAATGTCCATTTGAATTGTTTATTATTCGACGCATCACAATAGCTCTTGGATGTTCAAATCGATCATGCTAAAGTATAAAACTTTTTGGGTCAACGAACTTCTGGTTCTTTACAATATTTGATTCAATCATTTTTATAAATGTGTAATACATGCCAGATAGGAGTGTATAAATTTCTTTTTATCTACTTCTGGTCAAATACAAAAGAAGTTATGCAAAAATATTCAATATTATTTTCTTGCATCGTCTCAATGTGAAATCCATTGCAGAACATATCTTTAAAACTAAGTAAATTTTTTCTGAATTTGCTATAATAAAGTATATCATCAATACATAATTTTGTATTATTTGATAAAATAATACAAACTCTTCCAGAGTCTTCAACAATATTTGATATAACTAATATCAATTAATTTTATTTTCTCCTAATGTTAAGTCTAAAAATATTTTTTGATTTAAAGACTAATATGTGCAGTTGTACTATCAATCGAGCAAAGAAATCAGAGACATCCAAATGAATCGTATTAAATGGACGATCATAATCATCAAATTTTGTTTCTCCTTGCATTTCCTTAATTGATTTTTGATAGAGATCCACAAAATATTTTGGTTTATGACGAGTACGTGTCCAATGCTCTCTCATTCCATATCTCAAGTAACTTTCTTCATGCTCATTTTTGGATTTACTTTTTTCATTTTCTTTGTGCCTTTTGAAATTGTTACCTTGTTGCTGATAGTTTTGTTAAATATTTCGTTCACGATTTATTCCACGTGCCTATCCGCGATCGGTGTCCATGTCCATGCGCACGTATAACGTCCCAAATTCAAATAACTCAATGCGTTATGAAGCATGAGTTCTTTAATGCTAATCTCCAAAATATGAGATTAAAGAAAGTTGTTAAAATATAATTTTATCATATCAAACTATGTAATCATAACGTTTTTTAACATATAAACTTAGAAAAATAACAAAACAAAAATATTTCGAATGATTTTTTTCTTAAACAACAAAGCTAAAACAGTTTTGTACAGTTACACAGTGAGTTTGACCTAGCAAACTAGTTTAGACGGCCACAATTGTTAAAAACTTGAAATATGTTTACATATAATATTTAATATTATACAAGAATGCATTTATATAATGAATGTTTAACTAGCGGATAATTATGGAGTTGACCACGTGGATGTGTTGAATCATTAGTTTTATTCTTGTTGCTTTATGGGCTTGTATGCTCTTAACTATTTTGGACTTGTGAGTCCGTTATTATTATTATTATAGGCATGCGATCCAATTCATTAGGCCGATGTGCTAACTAGCATGGGATACATGTTGTAGCCAGATTAATTGAAAATACAAGATGAGGAGACCATGAAAATAATGCATTGCATGAGTCAATGCAATGCTCTCTAGGAACTAGCCAACTAGTCTTCTCTTTGGCCTAGGAAAGCAAGATAGAATTAATCCATAATCGTCTACGCTATTATATATATGTGTGTATACATATATATGTGTATGTATATATATGTCTATATTTATGATGAGACCTTTTGCATGAAAATTCTTTGCTAAAATATTAAGTCAACTTATTTTTCGTCTTTCATCATTATAGTGAAAAACGAGAGTCCTATATCGTCTCAGAATGTTGAGTACACTCAAGTCGGACTATTAGGAATATATTTGACAGTATGAAATATTAGATATTTTCTGAATAATACGTTCGACTTAACTAAAATTTATCTTTTGTTGAGTACACTCAGGGAGATGTGTTCTAGAGACATGTTAAAATATACGTAAGACGTGTGAAGACAAATAACTATCAGATTAATGATCTAGGAGTTGTATGAAAATACATTTGATAATAATATTTACCCAAATATTTTATTAAGGTTTCTTAAGTATACTCAAGTTGTTAATACTACAAATGGGATTCTAGCCTATTGGGAATTAAGTATGGATTGCATAAATTTATGTGAGATGATCATAAGTTTAAGTTAAACAGTGAGAGTATAATTAATCTAATAAAAGATCATGTTGAATTGATTGACACAATTTTAGCTACACATTAATTCTTTATTTTTCTTCATTTATATTTTAAATCATGAGTAACTATATGTATTTGAGAGGTATATTGAATGATAACAAACCAAGCTAACATTTCTTGATTTGCACTACGATTTGGGAATTGTTCTCCAACATAATAGAATAAGTTATGTCCTTGAGTAATCCTTTCTAGAAACACCTATTGGTGACTTTACTAAAGAAGATGTAACTGTT
>NW_019256404.1:8482-20699 GCF_002742605.1 Olea europaea var. sylvestris | reverse complement strand
AATCAGTTTTCATGTTTGGACATGAATTGTAAATGTTAAGAACAAATGTTGTCCATTTTATCTTGATAAGATATTTTATAATTATGGTAAATTACAAAAATACCATATACAGTCTAGATATTGAGTCTTCTATCACGAGTATAGAAAATAAAATGCGTAAAACTGATAATCTAAATAATACCTAACTCTAGCACTCTAGATTGGGTCATATAAATGAAAAACGCATTTGCAAATTATATATAAATAATGTTCCTTAAGAAAGTACAAACCATTAATACACGGGTCACGTTCAAGTAATAAAGTAGAACTTTTGACTTAGAGTTGTCGGTTCATTGAGAAATATATACTTTCAATTGTACAACTTTAATTAATTTGATTTTAACAATAAAAACAAACAAACAATAAAATTTGACTTTTGAAAATAAGAAAAATTAACCAAAACTCTACAAAATAAGAAAATATAAACACTTGGGAATTTTGGAGGAAAAACGTAGTTGGGATTTATGATTTCACTTAACCCTCGCCTAATAAATCTATTCACGAGTCAATTAACAAATTATTTATTTACAATGTTAGATCCGATCTTCAAATTTTAGTTAATGATCTCTCTCAAGAGCGAAATTAACTCTAATTGATTGGTTTAACCTACTATATATCTATGTCAATTAAAACCAAACAGTCCCATTAAATTTTTGTAAAAATAGCTTAGTGGGTTACATAGGATTAGAGATATATCTCTATCCTCTACACAAATATAGGATTTCCATTGTTTGATATAAAATACACAATCTTCTCTCAAACGATGTGCAAATCACTAAACATAGCCATTCATTGGTCACATAAATGAAAATCCAAAAAATAACAATAATAAAAACAATTAAACATATGTAACTTAGCATCAAAGAATAAATATTAAAATTAATTAAAACTAGTTTAGGTTGCTACCATAAATCTCAATACAATAAATTATCCCATATTATATAAATGGTAAAAAGAAGAATATTCATAACAATATATTACAAATATGACAAAATAATTTAGAAAATACAAAATTATAGATAAAACCAATTTTTGAAGTTTGGCCTTAATTTTTCCAAATATTTCTCCACCTGTTAGTATTCTCCCTTTGCTCTTGATTTGCACCTAAAATTACAAGAAAAATCAAATGAAAAGGTAGAGATGAAAAAAAGAAAAGAAAAAGAAAAGAGATTAAAATGAAAAAGGAAGAAGACAGAAATCGACCGAAGACTCTCTTATCAAAAGACCCAATTGCTAGTTTTAAAATTAAAACCTGGCGAAATTGTATCCTTGGTCCTTGAAGTTTCAAAAAGTAACAAAAAGGTTCCCACGCCTAGGTGTTGTATCTCGGTCCAAAAACAATAAAATTGGTTTCATCTTGCAGCCAAGTCCAGCAGATAATTGCATGTCAGTCCCTTAACTTTGATTTTGTACAATTTGGTCCTCAAAATTTGAGTTTTATATCAATTTTGTCCTCCATAAATTGCAGCCTAAAGTCCTAAACTTTAGGCACTTGTGCACTTTAGTCCTCAACTTCACAATTTTGTAATCTTTTGGTCCCTTTTCACTCCCTTTCACTTTTTCCGTTTACCTTTCGGAGTTTATGACCTACAAAGGTCAAAATTACCCAATAGTGAGTTGATATCCGCTCAATTTAATAAGTAATTAGGTTTTAAAGTATTTAATAAGTGTGCAAAAACATAACTATCAATGAATATTTGAGATCAATTGATTTTGAATCATTCAACAAGTACGAATCATGCTTGCTGGGAAAGATGACTAATTCCTCTTTTCTGGAAAAAGAGAAAGAGTTGCATAAGTATTGAGTCTAACACATATTGATAGATGTGGTCACATGTCAATCATAGTCAGAGATGATTTTTCTTACTGTATTACATTATTGATGACCATTTTAGATGTCATTATGTATATTCGATGAAGTTCAAGCATAAAACACTTGAAAAAGTTCAACGAATTCAAGTTTGAAGTAGAGAAATAATTAGGTAAATATATTCCCATACCATTGTGAGATCGTGGTGGAGAATATTTAGATTATTTAAAATGGAATAGGATTCTTTCGCAATGGACTCTACCAAATATACGGTAAAAGTAACAAAAGTTGTGGTTTGGATCAATATGTTTACCAAAAAAAAAAACTAGTTCCTAACATTGTTTTTTTGGATAAGGTAAGTTCCTAACATTGTTGATTCCATACTTTTGTATTTGATAACAATGGAGTCATCACATAAGTGAAGGAATTAAGATTTCATCAATGATCCAAATGTGCGTTAAAGAGGCATTATCTCATTAAAGAGATCATACAAAGAAATGACGTAAAGAAGGAACTAATTCCCACTAATTATAATATTGCATATCAATAGATAAAGAGTTATTGCAGTATAAATATGATTATAATATAGACTCTTATAAAATTAGATACATAAATGATTTAATCTAGTGCAAGTCGAGGTTTGTAAGCCTTATGCCTTAATTTCAATCCATCTTGAACGTAAACACTTTTAATATGATTAATGCATTTTATTTCTAGTAAGATCAATTATTTATTTGAATTATTATTCTAATAATTTATACTAAATATATTCTGTAGATTCAAACTCTAGTAATTTGTTATTTAAAAGGAATTGTGATTGTAAAATACAAATTATTCGTGATCGTAAGTAATAATGAGACACGGATGTCGTTACTAAGGTTAGATCATATGTGTGGCATTTCTCGCTTTTTAAAGTGAGTAACTGATCTTAAATCTAAAAATATAGTGGCATTTAAATGAGCATGTGGATATTTTGTTAAAAATAAAAAATAAAAAAAATTGGAGATCCACTGAAGAGATTCCACATGAATAACTATTTGAGTATCAGTGATTAATCTCTAATGTTCGGTAGTAGAATTGGTCTTTTGACTTGAATTGGTTAATCTTATATGGAGACAGTTATGCATTGGTGATGTTCAATATTGCAATATCAAGAGTCGCTAATACGATATTATTCAAGCAGGTTAACAATCATATAAAGGTTGTAAATGATCAATAGATGATTCATCATCTTAGATAGTTAGAAATTGTGATAAATATATATTTAATTCACTTAAATTGATAACGAAGTGCTTGACTAAGGTGTACTCATAAGTCTTAAAAGAGTGCTTAATTTACACTGACTTAAGAGAGAGTTGAAAAATATGATCGATAATTTAAACTGATGCACATCCGTATCTCATAACTAATCCAGTCATATTGACATATGTATTATAGTTTCATGATAAATGAACAACTTTAATTTTGTCATACAACGTGATATCTTTCGTTATATGTATTTCCTGGTACATTGCTAGATATCAATTTAGGCCAATGGATGTGGACTGTTGAAAAATTAAAAGAAGGTATTTCAATTTATTGGTTCTGATTAGATTAAAATAATAATTCACGTCGTTAGAAATCGTGATCGAGAACCTAAAAGATCACACACAAAAGTAAAACTAGAAGAGTTATGTCGCTAATTAATTAATTGACAAGTATTGGGCATTGTACAATTAATTATTTGGATTATTTATTAATGAGCTAAATTAATTAATTTATGGACCAAGTTTTATTGATTAAATTAATTAAATATTGGATCGAGTTAAATTTAAGAGACATAAATACAGCTCATTATCTTGTTAACATAAGAAAAGAAAAACCCAAATTTTCTCATTCTTATTACTCGTGTAGATTTTCATTGGAGTTTGGAAAATTAGGAAAGCAGGAACAGGGAAAGAAAAACAGTCCAAACTATAAGATTTCTTCTTATAGATAGATACAAAAATCGATCCGAATTCTTTTAATATCAATTTGCACTTTTGTAATTAAAAAAAATTCAATATAATCACTACTATAAAATTTCACATTATTTTTCTTCACAGCTTTAAACATATAAATGTCTTATCATTCTCATTTTATTGATTATGCACATATATACAAATTATAAGATTAATTGTACATTATTATACAATTTGCACTTTCTAGCTGATAAAGAATAATTAAATTACAATCCATTTCAATACATATTTTAGAATTCAAACAATAACTAAATGATTATTAATATATGTCTTAATGATTGATGATAAATAATCCCCAGGAAGTATAAATCAGCTAAGTTGAGGTTTCCTTGCTGAAAGGTGATTTTAGGTCCCTAAACCTTTTTTCTTCTGAAAGCAATTTTGCAAACCTGTAAGACAAAATGAATAGGACAGTTGTTAACATGAAGATAAATGAATTATAAATGTGCAAAATAGCAGTAATTTAATTTAATTTTTTTAATGTTTATTCATACTTTTTCAGAGCATCCTCATTTGTTCCACCATTTTCAATTGGTTCAAATAGACCTGAATCTAAGTTTACCCTTGAAACTGGTTTCTTCAATAAACTTTGGCCAATTTCAACCAACTTGTTTAGGTTTTCCTTTGTTGCAACATCAACTGAGGCAGCTGCCCCAGTTAAAGTGTCCTCCTGACATGTAATTACAAAAATTGTCAGTTCTCAGAAATGTAAAAAACAAATTACAAAATAGGGGGTTTAACACAATTTAAATAAACAAATTTGTTCAGATTTAGCTTTCAGATTAGGTGAGTATATATTAGTATTAGAAGAGGCAAAGGTCATATATTGACCAGTAATCACCACCTACGTACGTGTAAGGCCTTTATTGAAGAAATAAATTTGGTGTAGATAAAACGATTTTTTGAACATGAAAATTTAATGAGTAAACTTTAGCTTGTAAATAATGTGTTTTAACGTCAATCTTACTTGAATTCTAAGGTAGTTTTCTTGAGAATGAAATGCTTGAAAAACAACGGAAATATGTAAATCCACCATATCAGCACTGGCTTGAGTGAAAACATCTACTATTGGAGAGGAACCTTCATTCAGTAACCATTCAAATATTCCCCATTTGGCTGCCTTTTGAGCACTATATTTCTTCTGTGCCTTTGACGAGCCAGTGCCCACTGAAATGACTAAAAAGCGTCCATAATCCATAGGCTTAATTGGGAAGAGATCTGGATTTCCATCCAAAATCTGTTTCGTAATTTGGTTGATGGCAACTAATGTCTGCAAAATTATAGGGTTTGAGAAATGATATGACTTTAACATTTCTGATTTCATGAGTAAAAGAAAGAAAAAATTCGACAAACAAAATAGTTCTTGTGAAAAGAAGAGAAACAAAGTTGAAAGAATTTGGCCTCATATTGGTTCATTAATTTACCAGTAGTGCTCAACATTAGATTTATTTGAATTTCGCGAACAACTTTAATTTCTGTAGAATTAAAAAAAAAGTTTAATATTTAACGAACGATTTGTTTCTGAGTGATCTTTGTGAGATTTAAGTATAATATATTGGCTGATAAAAGAAGACAAAAAATTTTGTAAATATTAGCGAGAGTTAAGAAAATGACTAGCATGGAATGGATTTCCATAACAAATTGAGATGGTTAAACAAAGTATGTACATATTCATCTCATTTATTTTATTATGTAAAATTCAATGACATTGTTCTCTGTATGTGTGTGTGTGTGTCTTTTACCGGATTATTGGCAGCAACACCACCGTCTATGAGGTTGAACTCTCGCACATAACCTTGCTTAGTCTGGTTCTTGAAATAATAAGGAGGAAGATAAGTTGGAGCTGCAGACGTGCCAATGCATATATCTGAGAGTCGAGCATCTAACGATGGCGTCCTCAAGGCCTGTATATACATATATACGGACTGAATTACATTATATTACATTCTCTGTTTAACTCAATATTACCAATGAAAAATAAAAATATATATAGATTATCAATATTCTTGTGGTAACTTGTTAATAAAATAAAGAAACAATAAAATTTTGTCATTGACATTAACAACTTCTCCGTAGATCGAAACATAATTGATGACTACCGATGACATTGTACAAGACATATTATCGTCGGTGTCATTGTGTATGTGAATGGATGATATCCAACTATATGAGTGTTAGCAATTCCATTTGAATCACTGATATGTCAGCAATTATTGCCACAATTGTTTAGTGTAATTGTTCGCTCTATTTTATATTATTATTATACTTTTTGGAAAAGACACTAAAATTTTTGTCTATGGCCCTTGAATTGATTGGGAGGCCTCTAGTAAATACTTACAATATAATGATTGGTTAGCTAGAATATTATAGTTTCAAGTTTTTGGTTGGAAATAGCTCAAAATTTTTTTTAAAAAAAAAATATTATCGCTTTAGTGTTCAGTGTTCTTGAACAGTCATAAATAATTAAGAATACAATCAAACAAATACTGTTGGAAGAAAGGAATGACGAAAAGAATGTTAGACCTGATATTTGGAGAAAATAATAGGTTGCAAATTTTCAATGTTAAATGTTGGAATGACAACATTAGTTAATGTCTCATCTAGTCGAGTGTCGCCTAGTTTCTCTCTGATAACTTTGTGAAGGTACTCTCCATCATACTTTGGTCCGACTATAGATTTCAATAGTTTTTCGATCAATCCCAGTAAGCCACTGCAATTCGAAACCAATACAAGTACATGTGCTCATCAATAAAAATATGGTCATAAAATCACTAAGATTAATATAAAATGTAACTGTTTGTTGTACTACTAAAGTATAATTTATACTTCTTTTGCGGAAAAATTCTAGAGGAGTGCTCGAGATAAAAGGGTTTGATATCTTTAGCTGCAAACAACGGACGGTTATCTTTGTTAGGAGCGGTTAACATGGCAGTTACTAGACCTCCTGTACTTGTTCCTGCAATTACATCAAAGTAATCTGCAAGTCTAACATCCTCGCCGTCTAGCACCTGGCAACAAATAACACATTCCCAGTCAGTTTTATATACATGGTTCAATGTAGAATATTATATATGCATTTTGTTGTGGAATCTTTAAAACCTCTTCCAATTTAAAATTTGGGCAACTATGCATTAGATTTGTTTTATATGTTGGTGTTTGACTCTGATTAGTTTAAAAAAAAAAAAAAATGTTAGATCATTACAAGACAACTACAGTATCAATTTGGTCAAGTGATTCGTGTGAAGAAAATATTAAATAAATAAATAATTTAAATTTTTATTTGAGATATGACTATTACCCAAACATTAAATTTGCCATGTTTTAGACAAAAATGCGATAGAACTAATTAAATAATTTTTTAAAGAAACTCATGTTTCTGCTATCTAACAAAGATAAAGTATTATTAAGGTCAGGAAAAAAAAAAAAATTTATGTGCTCTCTAACAAAGATAAAGTAGTATTAGGGTAACCGAAGATATGGCTTTGAAATCTTACTACTAACTATTTATTAAAATTGTGCAATATTCAAGATTTTGAAGAAAAAATGAATCTGGCCCTGCCCAAGGTTGGATGCGTTGAAGAGAATTTGCAAATAAAGAAATGAGTCTCTTCCCTAACAATTTGGGCTTTTGAATAAAATGCTAAAGAGTTATATTTGTCTTTTTTTTTTGGAAAAAATAAAAATATTAACAAAGCTATTTAAAAGTGAATTACCTGAAGTTGAGATTCAAGATATTCAAGGATAGTGGCAGGAATAATTCCTCTAATACCACCCCCATCAATGCTCAGAATTGTAATCAGATTTCCATAAGTTGGGGGTTGTATCTGAACTGAGGATAAAGCCTTCTTCATAATATTTATATATAAATGCCTGTGTTTAGAAACTAACTAAATAAGTTTTAAGAGAACTCTTAAGAAATTTTCTTCCTTTGCTTTTGGATAAAACTTGCGTACTTAGGGGATATATTTATAGCTTCGATCAGGGCTAATTACGTATGCGTGGGGTCAAACTTCTGAATTTGTAAAACTAATTTCGTGGAAAGCTTCAACGAAATTGTAACACATTGTAATGATTTTAATTAGGTCTTACATGGCCGAGTGATGGAATATTAGAAGAGGTATTATTATATATATATATATATATTTTTTTTTTTAAATTTTGATGTTTATTTTAGGAAACATAATTATGTTTGATTAAATAGCTTTTATTAGATATTTCTTTATAAGAATGGAATATGTAAAACCTATATAAAGGGTTCTTTTGCAATGTAATAAGATAACAGTCGATAAAGAAATTAATTGAATTTACTCCCCAATTTCTCTCTAATTTCAGTCTTTCCACCATCACATCATGTATTCCAATATCTCAATACATTCTCATGCAATCAAGTAGAGCTCAAGTTTTTGCAACCATGTTCGTGTCATGTCCACAATGATGTGCAAAACTTGCCCAGCAAACACAATGTGCATGCATCACGTATAAGTCCCCTCCACTAGCCTGTCTAGGATTCTCCATTGATGCCCCATCCACATTAAGTTTAAGAGTTATGCGATTTTATCAAAATTGTGCCAGATTAACACTTGGCAATATTTCATTGGTAATTGGAAATTGTTTTTGGGCCAACTACCAATGAAATACTGCCAAGTGTTAATCTGGCACAATTATGGTAAAATCAATCTGGTAATATAGCATAACTCTAAGTTTAGTTCCAAGCGACCAGCTGTAATTAAGAGATTGAAGTGATCTTACATTGCAGTCAAAAAGTCGTGTCATTTTGGCTATCAATCCAGCACAATGAAAGAAGGATTTAACCATCTACACAACTCCTTGGCACTGAATGATAGAGCCACCATGCGAACAGCACACCTCACAATCCAAAGAGCCCAGGTCATGACAATGGATACAACACCTCGAAGAATTTCCATTTGTGTTAAGTTAGATACAAAAGAACACCAAAACTTCATCCCATTTTTCCAAGAAGTGACCTAAGGCATACATAAATTAAAATGAAGAGCAAAGTAATCCCATACCATAGTCGCCACCTCTCCCGAACATTGAACATGATCTAATGTTTCAACAGCAGGAACCACACAACATTCACATTTTGCACATCTCTTTGTTGAGTCATTCTTAGATTTGATTGTTAAAATTACAAAAAGACAAAGACAATGGGCTCACAATAATTAAGAGGGGCGTAGCTAAGCTTCCAATTCGATTTCCCCAGAACTGTAGAAATGGCGCTAAGGAATAATAATAGATTTTTGTAAAACTTATGTCAATTTGATTAAGTTTGGCTTGAATTAGAAACTAAAAATAGGAAAATCATATTTTGGGTTTGGGTTAAATTAATAAGTGAGTAAATTTATTTTAAAAAATAATTCATTTTATTTAAGATAAAAAAAATTAGGGAGATTCAGTTTTTTAGTTCTTGGTCTAGAACTGAGAATTGAACCAAATTCGTTGGTTCTCGATTTAGACACAGGTATTTAACTTAAGAATTTGCTAATTATAGTTTTGTGGTTCTTTGTCACTCTATACTCGAAAAGAGAATAAAGTGGCCCATGAGATAATCTCTTTTGTGATTTTGGTCGATTTGCCAATTCTCTGATTGATTATATCCATCTATTTTCATCACTAACTATTTGCAGTGATCAGTATTCTAAAATGCACGCCTTATTTAGCAGTCAACAATTTCCATTGATCGCTAATTCGTACCTATATGTGATTATGCAAGCCTAGGAACGCATTATTATCCTTTTTTTTATTTTTATTTTTACAACTATTTTATTTTAAAACTTAAAAGGAACATTTTTTTTTACTTCGTCTGCTCTAAACTCAAAACAGCCGCTTGAAGCCTTAAATAAAGGAAAACTCCCAAAAATTCCCATTTATTTACCACTTAATATTTATATTTGAAACTTATCTTTTTGTTGAAAACTTTAAAAAAAAAATGTATATAAAGTTCCTATAGACCTCTTTTAGATGTTTGTGAGGTATTATTTTTAATTATTAAATTATTTTTTAATTGATTAAAAATTAAAATATGAAAATGTCTTTCTACGCCTTTTTTATGCCTATGCCTCTCTTAAACTCGCCTATTCCATAATTTAGCCTCCATGCATCATCACACATTACACGTTTTAGAACATTGACAGGGATTTAAGTTAACGCTATTCTCCTCGGGGAATCACTAGTACACGAGCGTATTGTAAGAAAATAATATTTAATAACCTCTGGAAATAGTGAGCAGAGGGAAAATGTCTGCTTCTTAATTGATATTTTCTCTAATATATATCAAATGATCTTGAACTTTAATTAAATGTTGAGTGCCTGCCATTTCTTTCACCATTTAGTATTGTAGTAAAAAGACCTTGTTAGAGCACAACTTTTTGGTAGTTCCTTTACATTGATGTATAATATGACAAAAACGTGATTATTTAGGATATATAAATTAATGAGCAATAAATCAAGATCATTACGATTCTTTCAACAAGATAAACGTTGGGAAGATAAATAAATATATAGTAGTACCTCATATGATGAAAGTTCTCTGGGAAAAAAAAATTATTTAACATTTTTAAAAAATATAATTAGAATCGTAAAGAAAAATTGCATTATGACTACATTGAATAATTATAACTCAACTTATACAAGTAGATTGTCAAAGTCATCATAAACCCCCAACTTGCTTAAGAAAAAGAAGGGGGGCGGGGGGGGGGGCAACTTGTTTGGGGGGGGGGGGGGGGGGGGGGGGGGGGATGCAAGGCGCCAGCAATCAGCAATCTCAGCATGGTTAAATTATATTAGGTCAACTATGTATCCTACGTTCAGAAGAAAGTGTACGTATTATGTTTTCTTTAAAATATTCATTTTTGCATATTTTTCTTAAATGATAATTTATTATATTTATTTTTAGAATTTTTGTAAATTTAATTTGTTTATCTTCTGGTCAAGAAA
Organism: Olea europaea var. sylvestris; assembly: GCF_002742605.1. Classification (NCBI taxonomy): domain Eukaryota; kingdom Viridiplantae; phylum Streptophyta; class Magnoliopsida; order Lamiales; family Oleaceae; genus Olea; species Olea europaea. The sequence continues at coordinate 9,893 of NW_019256404.1, read as the reverse complement.
ATGTGTGTCCTCATTTTTTTCACCAACTAAACTTCCAGTCAAAATCTCATTAATTATAATGTTGCGATTCTCGCTATATACTCGAGTTCGGAATGAAGTGTCCAATGAGCTAACCAATTTTGTAATTTTGCTCCATTTGCTAGTCCTTGGATTGAGAGTATCTATCGATTTTCGTCATCAGCTGTTCGCAAAGATTCAAGTTAATGTATTTCTCCTCCCTAAATCATTAGTTCAAGTGCGTATTATAAGAAAATGAAATTTTGAAACCTAATTTTCTCCTCTGGGAATCACTAGCAGAGAGAAAATCTCCGCCCCTTAATTGATTTTTCTGTAATAATATATCCAATGATCTTGAACTTTTATTATAAGTTGAGTGCCCGCAATTTCTTTCACCATTTAATATTGTAATGAAAAGACCAATTTTGAGGTGGTCCTTCTAAACAGATATATAAAATGACAAAAACGTGGTTATCTAACATAAGTAAATTAACGAGCAATAGACCTAGATTATTACGAATCTTACAACCAGTTAAAACGTTTTGTGGGAAAGAACAAAATATATGTGTGTAAACATATATTAGTACCTCAAATGATGATATTTTGTACTCAGCTTTAAAATCAACTTATAAATGTAGATTGCCTAAGTTTTCAAAGGCCCACATAATTGAATGCCCACAAGTCAATTATTATTTTAAAAATAGGATACACGAGATATTTACAATTTACCATCCTTCTCAAAATATTTAGTTTGGTGACTTCACAAAGTTAACTTAATGCAGCCATCAAGAGGTCATCTTGATCGACGATTGTAATTCTTAAAAGATGACTACCTTGATATTAATTGTTATAGTACATTATTCATTTGCTATATAAACGATGAAGTGTTTTTAGATATTAATTAATAAATTTAAGAGAAAATTGCAGCAGTGGTCCCTATCATTTTCATTTTTTGCAGACTTTACCCTAACATTCATTTTGTACCGGTGGCGGTTCCTAATCTTTTATAAATATGCACCTGAACCCCATATGGACGGAAATCATCCGCAACACAGTCCGTTGATCGAGAAAATTAAGGAATCAACATCCAACAAAATCGTCCAAAAACACTGTCCAAAAAGGTACAACATCCAATAAACTCGTATCGGTAACAGATAGTTCAAGGAATTTTCCTAGACAACTGACATTGTTTTGGATGGTTTCCATCTAGATGGACTCAGGTGTATGTTTAAGAAAGGTTAGAGACCTTCATTGGCACAAAATGAAAATTAGGGTAAATTTTGCAAAAATGAAAAGATTAGGGACCGCTGCTGCAATTTTCTTTAAATTTAATATTGAATTTTTTTTTGTAGATATTGATCGAGAAATTTAATATTCACTTCGTGATGCCAGATACAATAAGGAAATTATAGAA
>NW_019256404.1:4957-7589 GCF_002742605.1 Olea europaea var. sylvestris | reverse complement strand
GGGCAAACTAATAAATACAAGATATGATGGTACAAGTGGAGTTAAGAAGAACGTTATAAAAATGATATTTATATCCTCCAAGGAAAGGCTTTTAAGATTCCCATTTCAAAGCTTTTTCTAATCTATCATGTTCTAAATGGCCTCCCTAGCTAGTTTAATTAGCTAAAGGTTGCATATAATGCTCAGTTGGATAAATGCGATTTGAATGATCTTATTACTGCATGTGCTTAAGAGGAGTATAGGATATAGAATGAGACTGCTAAAATTGTACAATTAACTTTTCAACCACTATAGAACAAAAGGTCTTCTCATAACCATAAACCTAAGGTCCATATGGGTAATAAGTCACATCGCAACCCGCAGAACAAAAATTTTGGATTTTAGACCACTAGTGGTCCTAAACGAACTATAAAGAAAAATGATCAATGCAAATTCTGCAAAAAGAAAGCTCATTGGCAGAAAAATTATTTAAATTTAAGGCTTGGTTAGAGAAGAAAAAGAGTCCATGGGTATCTCCTTGGCCTTAGTTACTTTTAAGTCTTCCTTTGTACATGTGTGTCTGAATTCTTGGTGGATAGACTCAAGAGCTAATATTTATATTGCAAATTCTTAGTAGGGGATCTACACAAATGGAGGCCACGTGAGAGTGAAGTGAGCTTGTACGTTGGAAATGGAATTCAAGTGAAGGTTGAGTTCATATGAATAGTGAGGTTGTCTTTGGAGTGTGGTTTCTATCTTGTTTTAGAGAAAATAGTTTTTGTACCGACAATGAAACATAATTTAATTTCTATATCGAAACTTAATACTTCTTGTTTTTTCTTTAATTTTATTGATGGAATGGTTCACTTGTTTTAAGATTCTCGTTTGATTTGAAAAAGGCCTTTTATGTGTTTATACAAATTGTCTTTGGCTCTTTTTGGTGAAGTCTCTTGTGTTACCAATGTGTCAAAGAAAATGTCCCTAATTCGTGAATCATCTTCTATGCTATGGCATAAGTGATTGGGTTACATTTAAAGGTATAAGACGAAGAGATTGGTAAAAGTTGAGATACTTCCATCTCTAGATTTATCTAAATTTGACACTTATTTGGATTGTATAAGAGGAAACTTGATTAAGTCCACAAGGAAAGGTTTCACTAAAAGTGATGGTATTTTGGACTTGATACATATAGATATTAGTGGACCTTTACCTTTTGCCATATGTGGGAAAAACTACTTCATAACTTTCATTGATGATTTCTTATGCTATGGATATGTTTATCTGATTAAATATAAATCCCATTCTCTTGAGAACTTCAAGATTTTCAAAGTAGAAGTAGAATAATGGTGTGAAGAAAGTATCAAACTTGTAAAATCTGGTCGTGGTGGTTAATACTATTGGAAGTATGACAAGCTTGGTCAAAATATTGGTGATTTAGTGAAGTTTTGACAAGGTTGTGGGATTGTGCCTTAATATACCATACTAGGGACACCAGAGTAGAAATGGTGTTTTTGAAAGACATAATCAAACTTTGAAGGATAAGGTCAGAAGCATGATGAGTAGAACAAAGTTGCCAGAATATCTATGGGGTGATGTTTGAAAATTGCTATATACATTTTGAACAGAGTTCCTACTAAAGTTGTTTGAAAGACACCTTTTGAATTATGGACATAACACAAGCAAAGTTTGGTTCATTTCCGAGTTTGAGGATGTCCAGGTGAGGTTAGGTTTTATAATCGTCTTGTCAAGAAATTAGACCTAACATCAACTCCTGGTTACATTTTTAGGTACCTAGGAAGATAGAAAAGATATAATTTCCACTGTCCAAATCATGGCACTAGAATTGTTGAGTCTATTACTACTAAATTTCTGGAGAATGATTTTGATGACAGTGGAAGTTCTACACTGAAGGAATTTTTTGTTGAACCAAATCAAGTTGTCGTTCCAGTTCCTGTTATACAGAAAATAGTTATATCTCATCTAGTTGAAATTGTCAATGAAGAATTGAGTACCAAATGGAACTTCTGGTTTCTCCGCAAACAATGATTGAGTCAGTTTCTGAGCTACGAGTGAATAGATCACAAAGGAAATGAGGTTTGCACTGTCAAATGATTACATTACCTATTTATTAGAGAGTGATTTTTATTATTGTTAACTTGTTACTTTTAATCAAGCATCGATAGTCCTAAGTCAAACAAATGGATAAATGCCATAAAAAATGAAATGCATTCTTTGGAATAGAATACAGTTTGGAAACTTGTTGAACTTCTTGCAGATGCTAACGCCATAGATAACAAGTGGATCTTCGATTGAAAATTGGACTCAAAAGGGAATGTTGAACGAAAGAAGGCAAGATTAGTTGTAAACAGGTTCACTCAACTAGAGGGCATTGACTATAATGAAACATTTTTACCTGTTTTGTCTAAGGACTCTTTTCAAATTATCATGGCACTTGTTACACATTATAATTTCGAGCTTCATCAGATAGATATTAAGATATCTTTTGTTAATAGGTTTCAATTGAATCCAGGGCAAGAGCATTAGAAAGCAGCTAAGAAAGTTATGAGATATTTGAAGCAAATTAAAGATTACATGCTTACTTTTTAGTGTTCAAATCACTTTGTAGCTAAGAAAGTTATGAGATATTTGAAGC
>NW_019256404.1:0-3493 GCF_002742605.1 Olea europaea var. sylvestris | reverse complement strand
AAAAAAAAAAAAAAAATAATAATAATAATAATAATAATTAATCATTCACCTATTGAATATCTGTAGTTGAATGGTATTCAATTTAAAAAAAAAAAAAAAAAAAATTAACCTCATCACCAGTAGAAATTTCATTGGTTAAAAATAATCCATAATATAAATGAAAAATCCGTTGTTGGTATTAATCAATTTTAATAATTAAAAAAATTCAACCATTCTACTACGTAAACTTCGTTGCTGAAGGCTAATCGATTTTTTCACAAAAAAGAAAAAAAGAAAAAAAAAAGTTTCTGTCTTAACTAATGGATATTCTATAAGCGATATTTTGTAGGTGAAGAGTAACTCATATCACCTACAAAAAATTCATTGCTAATATTGATCAATTAAAAAAAAAAAGAACAATTTAAAAAAGAAATTCACCTACTTACAATCCGAATTTGAATGATAGTAATTTTAAAAAAATAAAAATAAAATAGTTTCATCCTATTCCCCTACGAATATTTTGTTGGTGAAGTATAGTTTATATTATCAACGGAAAATTCGTTGTTGATATTGATCAACTTTAAAAACTAATAAATTTTAAACAATTCACCTGCTGATTAATCTTTTTTTTTTTTTTTTTTAAATTTGGTATTACCGGCGGGAATTTTAAAAACTAACAAAAGTATCGATCATTACCTGCCGAAAACTCATAAATGAAAGACTAATAATATAGATTCAACATTTAACCTACGAAAAACATGTAAACAAAGGTGAATCAGTTTCGAAAACGAACAATGGTTTGTAATATTCAAAGGTGATGGCTAATCGTTTAAGGATTAGCCATAAGTGTAATTAATTTAACGTTTAAATTTTCGAATAGTGAAGTAATTCTATTACAAAAATGAAAAAGGTCAACCTTATCAACTACAAAAAGCGTAGATAAAGTAGTTACTAATTGCACAACATTCATTTCATAGAGAATTTCATCTTTAAAAAATGAAAGCAAGTTATGTTTAACAGTCATTTAATATAGTTCATACCACTATTAAGTTTTTTCGAAGCAAATGTTACACTTGAAGTTTATGTTCTCATGCATAAACAATTTAACATAACAAAAAACACTAAAACAAGGTTTTACTCCTATTTGTCTGTCACAAGAACTTATGTCAAAGACCCTTTGGACTTAAAATCTTAGTAGCATTATTAACTTGTTAAGTACATGTATAAATCGATTTTAATATAATTATATCTGTCTAGTATTCTAATAGACAATATACATGACTTTTATTTTAACTATATTCAATATTGAACTTTTTTTAATAAATTTAATTTATAGTCTTAATATGTCAGCATATTTATGACTAGGGACGACAACGGATTGAAGCAAGCCTGCGGAAGTCCTCTCCACTCCTCGTCCCCTAAAAAAAATTTGGATAGCGAGATGGAGTTAAAAATATCATTGTTTTCCTACTGTCCATCCGTCTATTTATTTAATTAATTTTTTTTATATTTGCTTTTATTTTTTAAAATAAGATTTAAACTAAACAGATAAAAATAAAAAGATTCAGCATGAGATCAGGAAATTCGAATGGGGACTAATAAGTATGGTTCTACAATATTTGAGTAACGAAAGTTGACGTATTGGAATATTTTTATTGAATTTATATTTAATTTATTTGTATACTGGTTATTTTGGGAGAAGATCGATATTAAATGGTATGAAAAGGATAAAAAAAAGTAAATGAAAATGACTTAAATCAACCAAACTATGGAAAACGAGGAATACAATGTCAAAATTGAAAAAATTGAGGACTATCTATGCAATTTATTAAAGACTTTACTTGTACAAAATAGTGAAATGTAGGACCAAATTGAAAACCAAGATAAAGTGTGTGCATTTATTCCATTGTAATCTTTGTCCAAATATTTTTACCAAATTCAGTTCTACAAATCATGGTTTGACACCCCCCCCCACCCCAACCAAAAAAAAAAAAAAAAAAAAAATCACCTCCTTTTCACAATCTCACAAATTTTCAATTGACATTGCACTCATCAATTCTCTCTCGCGAATTTGGCTACTCAGGTTGGTATTTTGTATTGAAATAATTGCATGTATAACCTATGAAACTCGGACTCCGGTACGAGTATCAGGTACGGATATATATCTAAGTGTCGGATCTTCTATTTCCTAAAATGTAGAATACTAAGACATATCTAAAAAAAGTCTAAATTTCGGACACGGGTACGTGGATACGTCATTCAAGTTTTAATGTTTCTACTAACCCAATGTTTCATTTTGAATAAACCAAAATCAATTCTTCACAAAGAAGGAAATGAGCATTGAATAGAGGGTTAAAATGAATAAAATAAAATTTTAGCGTTTAATTTTCAATTATGGGAAGTTAATTACTAAATGTTATATAAAACATAAAATGAGGGAGTTGATTTCAATTTCGACTTAGTAAAGCACTAAGTTGCGCTATATGGAACCCTTTTTCATTTTATACAAACAAAACCCTATACCAATGATACAGAGGGGGAAAGGAGAAAAAAGAAAAAAAGGGAAAGAAAGAAGAAGAAAAAGAAGGGAAAATCTAGCGCTATTGCCTTTCTCCAACCTCTAGGAGGCGACGTTAGATTTATAGNAAATCAACTTTGGTTATATTTTCATGTGGGTTAGTGGTGATATCTCTTGGAAAAGTGTTAAGCAGACTCTAGTGGCATCTTCTGCTATGTGGACTGTATTTGTGCCATATTATGGAGCACGGTCCAAGCCAATTAGTTAAGGAATTTTATTTTTGTGCTTAAAATTTTTTTATTCCATCTTGAGGCCAATCACTATTTACTTTTTTAATAATGTAGCTGTGTGCCTTTCAAGGAATAATAAAATTTATGATACCTCAAAGCACATTAACATCAAGTATTTTGTTGTTAGAGACTAAGTTAAGGAAGGGCAGATAAAAATAGAGTATATAAATATAGAGGTGATGATCGCAGATCTCTTGACTAAGAGACTTGCTCCAAAAGTTTTTAAGACGCATATTGCTAATATGGGTATTGTGAAAACTTTTGATATTGTTAGTGGGAGTTACTTATGTAAAAAAACTACTTTTTGACTTGATCCTTTAATGAGGTATGTAGGCAACCTATATATTTTGGGCACAACCCTTCCAATAATAAAATGTATCTTTCTTATTACTAAACTATTTTTGAGGAAGCATTTTGCTTATATCTTTTATTTGTGATTTTGGGATATACGAGATAAAGATATAAGATGAGTCTCTTTTAGTAACATGTCGCTTCATTTTGATTTGAACCTTTATAAGGATGGATATGAATTAGCAATTTTTATTTTTTTTTATTATTATTTTTTTAAATCACATTTGGTTCTAATTTCGTACTATATACTACCACATTAATTGGAGGATGATGATCCACATCGATAAGGATGACTACATTTGTAGTTGTAGAGTGGTCTTACGTAGTTTAAATGGTGTAATGATTTCCATGTTTG
>NW_019256403.1:0-1133 GCF_002742605.1 Olea europaea var. sylvestris | reverse complement strand
TTTTTTTATTAGCATATTTTCAATCAAATTTTACATAAATTTCACTGAATTTTGTTCATTTGCGCGTGTCCAATCTTATTTGACTAAAATTTAAATTAGGTTTTTTTTGTTGGTACCTTTTCGATCAAATTTTACTAAAATTTCATCAAGGTTTTGATGGTTGGCGCGTTTTCAATCATATTTGTGTAAACTTTCATCGGGATTTTTATGTTGGTGCATTTCCTACCAATTTTGCCAAAAATTTCACCTGTATTTGTTTCATTGATACGTTTCCAATCAAATTTGTCTAAAATTTAACCATCTTTTTGTACGTCGACACGTTTCGAATCAAATTTGACTAGAATTTTACCCGAATTTTGTTTATTGGCACGTTTCAAGTCAAAATTTTCGGATATTTCACCTCGATTTTGTTCATTGGTGAGTTGCCAATCAAATTAGACTAAAATTTCATAAGGTTCTGATCGTTGGTACGATTCCAATCAAATTCGACTAAAATTTCATCAGAGATTTGATCGTTGGCTCATTTCCAATCGAATTCGACTAAAATTTTGTCAAGGTTTCATTCTTTCGCATGTTTCCAATCAAATTTGACAAAAAATTCATCAGGCTTTTGAGTCTTAGCACGTTTCCAATAAAATTTGATTGAAATTTCTCCAGGGTTTTGATCGTTGCCTCGTTTTCGATCAAATTTCACAAAAATTCCATCAGGATTTTGATCATTGGCCCGTTCCCAATCAAATTTGACTAAAAATTTATCAAGGTTTTGATTGTTACTGTGTTCTCAATCAAATTCGACTAAAATTTTACTTGAGTTTTGTGCATTGGAGTGTTTTCAATCAAATTTGACTATATTTCACTCGAATTTTGTTAATTGGCACGTTTCCAATAAAAAATTATGGCTATTTAAACTGGGTTTCATTTGTTAGTGTGTTTACAATCAAATGTGACAAAATTTCCCTTGGGTTTAGTTCGTTAGGGCGTTTTGAATCAAATTTGACTAGAATTTCATTTGGGTTTTTATTGTTGGTGTGTTATCAATCAAATCTGAATAAAATTTCACCTAAGTTTTGTTCACTAGCATGTTTCCAATCTAATTTGACTAAAATTTAGTCTGAGTTTTGATTGTTGGTTTG
>NW_019256402.1:0-1133 GCF_002742605.1 Olea europaea var. sylvestris | reverse complement strand
CGAAATTGCCCCCGGCGCGATTTTTGTTTCCGATCAATCAGTCAAATTTTAGCCCATTCTGACACCGTCGCAAAAAATGACGACATTATTCCCTGGGCGATTATTGTTTCCGATCAACCTATCAAATTTTAGCCCATTCTGACACCGTCGCGAAAAATGACGAAATTGCCCCCGGCGCGATTTTTGTTTCCGATCAATCAGTCAAATTTGAGCCCATTAAGATACCGTTGCGAAAAATGACGAAATTGCCCCCGGCCTGATTTTTATTTCCGATCAATCAGTCAAATTTGAGCCCATTCCGACACCGTCGCGAAAAATGACGAAATTGCCCCCGTCGCGATTTTTGTTTCCGATTAATCTGTCAAATTTTTGCCCATTCCGACGCCGTCGCGAAAAATGACGAAATATCCCCCAGCGCGATTTTTGTTTCCGATCAATCAGTCAAATTTGAGCCCATTAAGATACCGTTGCGAAAAATGACGAAATTGCCCCTTGCGCGATTTTTGTTTCCGATCAACCTGTCAAATTTTAGCCCATTCCAACACCGTCACGAAAAATGACGAAATTGCCCCCGGCGCGATTTTTGTTTCCGATCAATCAGTCAAATTTTAGCCCATTCTGACACCGTCGCAAAAAATGAGGAAATTACTCCCTGGGCGATTATTGTTTCCGATCAACCTATCAAATTTTAGCCCATTCCGACACCGTCGCGAAAAATGACGAAATTGCCCCCAGCGCGATTTTTGTTTCCGATCAATCAGTCAAATTTGAGCCCATTAAGATACCGTTGCGAAAAATGACGAAATTGCCCCCGGCCCGATTTTTGTTTCAGATTAATCTGTTAAATTTTAGCCGATTTCGGCACCGTCGCGAAAAATGACGAAATTGCTCCCGACGTGATTTTTGTTTCCGATCAATCTGTCAAATTTTTCCCCATTCCGACACCGTCACGAAAAATGACGAAATTACCCCCGGCTCGATTTTGGTTTCCGATTAATCTGTCAAATTTTAGCCGATTCCGACACCGTCCCCAAAAATGACGAAATTGCTCCCGGCGCGATTTTTGTTTCCGATCAATCTGTCAAATTTTTGCCCATTCCAACACCGTCGCGAAAAACGACGAAGCTTCCACG
>NW_019256401.1:0-1133 GCF_002742605.1 Olea europaea var. sylvestris | reverse complement strand
AATGGTCAAAATCCCTCGTACATAACGACGACGTAGTGAGTTCAATCCAAAAGGGTTGCTACATTTTCGAAAAGTACTTATGGGCCCAAAACGGACACCGTTTCCATAAGTTACGATCATTTCTTCGAAGATCGAAAATCCAAGCGTCAAATATATGCAAGTGGTCGTTCTTCATAAAAATGATGAAAACCCTAATACCTCATTACGAAATCGTGAGCTAAACCCACAACGGTCGCTACATTTTCGAAAACTACTTATGGTCCCGAAATGGACACCGTCTGCGAAAGTTATGCTCAATTCCTCGAACAACGTCAATTCAAATATGAAGCTGCACGTTCTTCAAAAAAGGTCATAATCCCTCATACGTCACGACGAAGTAGTGAATTCAATCCAAAAGGGTCGTTATATTTTCGAAAAGTACTTATGGGCCGAAACGGACACCGTTTGCATAAGTTACGCTCATTTCTTCGAAGCTCGAAAATCCAAGCGTTAAAAATATGCGAGCGATCATTCTTCAAAAAAAGGACGAAAATCCTAATACGTCATTAGGAAATCGTGAGCTAAACCCACAACGGTCGCTACATTTCCGAAAACTACTTGTGGTCTTGAAACGGACACCATCTACGAAAGTTATGCTCAATTTTTCGAACGCCGTCAATCCAAATACGCAACTGCACGTTCTTCAAAAATTGCTCAAAATCCCTCATACGTCACGACGAACTTGTGAGTTCAATCCAAAAGGGTCGCTATATTTCTGAAAAGTACTTATGGGCCCAAAACGGACACCGATTGCATAAGTTACGCTCATTTCTTCGAAGCTCGAAAATCCAAGCCTTAAAAATATGAGAGCGGTCATTCTTCAAAAAAAGGACGAAAACCCTAATACGTCATTACGAAATCTTGAGCTAAATCCCCAGCGGTCGCTACATTTCTGAAAACTACTTATGGTCCCGAAACGGACACCGTCTACGAAAGTTATGTTCAATTCCTCGAACGCCGTCAATGCAAATATGCAGCTGCACGTTCTTCAAGAAATGGTCAAAATCCCTTGTACGTCATGATGAAGTAGTGAGTTCAATCCAAAAGGGTCGCTACATTTCTGAAAAGTACTTATGGGCCCAAAACGGACACCG
>NW_019256400.1:0-1133 GCF_002742605.1 Olea europaea var. sylvestris | reverse complement strand
TATGCCAGAGGGTGTGCAAGTACTTTAATAATCAGCATTTCATGGCAAAGGCTTCATTATTGCAAGTTGTTTCGAGTTTATTGCAGGTTTGTGTCTGCTGTATCATTTTTATTGCATTTGTAGTTGCTTATGTTTTAGAGTCCTTTGATATTTGTTGCAAATTATGTGGGAGAAACGGTAAAATTTGAATAAAAGGTAATCTTGTTTGATGAATTAGTTGACTTTTAACAATTTTTTTGGAGGGACCAAATTGTTATGACAAGACTGAAATCCTTGACGCATTGTGCCATTGTTTTCCATAGTCCTATTTTGATTGTTGCAAAGTTGTGGAGAAACACTTAAGTTGTGTTAAAGAAATTTGCAGAGACTATTTTGATTGGAGATCAAAGCTAAGTTAGATGCTTCAACAAATTAATAATAAAATAAATTTGTTGCAACATTAGAATTCTTCACTAAGGTTCAAAGTGATGTCCTATTTTCCACTTATCTGTGCGATGGCCATCACTAGAGGTTTTGTACCTAATGGAGTAAACTTTTTTGAACAAATGCAATTTTTTTTGGGGATATGTAGACCATCCTAGTCTTTATATTTACTTTGTTACCTTGCAATGATTATACTATGGTAGATTCACATAATTGATAAGCAACAAAAAAAAGTATTTGTTTCTCATATTGGCTTTATAGCAAGACTCATTGACGCTTCAAATTGAAATTGTTTGGAATATGGTTCCTTTTCATGAATTATGAATTTGTTTTCATGCATCGCTGAATGTTTGCGTGCAATACGTATTGTTCACTGCCAATTATTTTGATTATCTTTTATTACTATGTTATTATGACCTGGTACCTGCCATAACCTGGACTTTGATAGCCAGGCTTAGCTTGGAGTTGAGCTATTAGATTAATCAATACAACTGAACATCTGAAGTTCAAGATGCTGATGGAAAATATGTCATATAAAAGAGAAATGGAAAATTTGTCTTTATGCATATTATTTCCATGATGACAATCTGGTGGTTCTAGATGACCAGTTATATATTACGTAATTATGTAGAATATGTATGTTATTTATTCTTTTTCTTTTTGGAGACCCTTCTTCCAACCCTTTTGAAAAGGTCTTACCCTTTTTTTTT
>NW_019256399.1:0-1133 GCF_002742605.1 Olea europaea var. sylvestris | reverse complement strand
GTCTATCCTTAGCTCTTAAATAATGGGGCATTGCTGGTGGTGTAGGCAAAGTATTATTGCCTGAAATTCTGGATCAGGCTGCTATGTAATAGACTATTTTGAAAATATCTTATCGTTCCCTTGGACCAATTTTCAACTTCACTTGAATTGAATGATTTTGTTCTTCTATTTTATTAGAATCCTCGCAAAGTGAACCATGAACCATAACAAGTTCATTGAATATTACATCTCTACTAACCACCACATTTCTTGTCTTAGGACACCACAATTTATACCCCTTCAGACCTAATTTATATCCCAGAAAGAATTTCCACATCTTATGATTGGGGTCTAATATCCATTAGAATTGGGTCACATTACAGTATTCTTAACAGGCCTAATGGCCATCAAAAGAATTTCCACATCTTCCGATTGGCACTGATCATTAATTCTGTACAAAACTTCCAAAAGATTTTTAGGAAAAAGTCTACCATTTATGACTGCTTCTTGGGCTCTCCGCATCTTTGCTACAGCTACTAATTTCATTTCTTTGATCACCTTTTGCATGTTTTTAATTGTTTCAATTCTTGCTCGAAGTTCACTAATGCCATTTTGGACTGAGGGCAATGTTGAAGGTTGATAAACATTGGTTCTTAATAATGGTGTCAGGTCAAGAAAGGGAAATGGGTTAAACTGCGATCAGAAAGATACTAGAAGAGGTTCATGGATTGAGGATTTTGAGATAACCCACATCGACAAGTTGGAGATAGACACAGTTTTCTTCTATTATTAGAAAAAAGGTCTGACGCTATGTGATGCGATGAAGTGTATTGGGAAAAAGAGAAAAATTATACCTTGTGTTTTGTGGGATTTGGAGGATTTTGATATGAAGATTTGAAGAATTACATTAAAGGGGCAGGAACTCAATTGAAGCTTCATTTTTCCGACGAAAATGAATGTCCGGAAGAAGGTTGGTAAACTTAGAAGCAGTGCTGGTCCTGTGATTGTCGGGGCCTGAGGCGAAGTTCGAAAATTCAATGATAACAATTATATAAGTCGACAATGCCGTAATTATATATGCCGGAAGGCTTCAAATTGCGGAATCGAAATGCTGAAAGCGGGAAGCCCGAAACCTACGTTGGGAATTGGGAGCT
>NW_019256398.1:0-1133 GCF_002742605.1 Olea europaea var. sylvestris | reverse complement strand
TTGTGGAACTAATAAACTACGTGCGAGATGAGCAAAGCATGAAATATCATTAATATTGTATCTTATTCTAACTGGAGCATACGATTCAAGTATCCCGCAATGAAAGTTCTTTTAATTGTAATGAGCATTATGGGCACAACTTGGACTAATGCTCGAAAAGCACAAAATAAAAATGTACAAGCGCAGTATCTTTATGAATTATACATTCATAACATATATTCAATCCCTATCAAAATCTCCTAATATAAGATATGTAAAATATAACCTGTCATTTATTATGGTGCCTCAAAACTATGGCTCATTTCCAAGTAAAAGTCTAAATTTCTAGATTGATACTTACCATAGACATAGTTCAACATGATCTCAAATGCATCACGATATATAGCGTGGCAAATACAACCTTAAATGTCCATAACCTAGTATGTGCTTTCTTCCTATTGTACCAGTCTAAATGTTGTCCACACCACATTGCACGTGATTATCATAATAAAAAACTGTGACTTAGCTAATATAGCTAACAAAGCATACTTTAATACCAGCTACAAAATGCATATTTTAGTTGTTCATGGCCTATTTTTTCACTCATTAATGGCGTGCGAAGTGGTCAACTATAACAAAAGTTACGACGTGTCAAAATAGACCGTTTGAAACTAGTATTTTGAGAATTTCGATAACATCCTAACTTGTAAAATTCATCGCGATCATGTGCTATCCGAATTTACAAATCGTCTATGTCATGTAGAAGCTCATTTCGAAAACTATATCATTGTCATATTGAATGGTTCAAACAGATATCAAAAATAGTTAAATATATGTCAAAGTATGTCTCAAAAACGACGTTTAACTCGTCTTTTCTTTTAAAAAATTTAATCATTTCATTAACTTTTATTATTGTTATACAATAAACTTTTCAATATAATTTATATCATTTTATTAGGAAAATTTTACATGAAATATGATATAAAAAAATTTAGAATCGTTACGGATTAAATGTAATTTAAATTACTTTCGAAATACATTTTCTTTAAATTTGAATTTCATTTACTTCCCGGATTAAACTTGAAATTTATTTCAATTCATTTACGAAATGGTAAACAAAACTATACAAGTAGCAAAATTTATTTAATAATATT
>NW_019256397.1:0-1133 GCF_002742605.1 Olea europaea var. sylvestris | reverse complement strand
TCTGGAATTTATCTCTGTATAGCCTAACAAAGTCCCTGATCGTCTTCGTTCCAAGAGCTTTACTATTTGTCTCATCTAATTCTTCAATTTTTTTATAGCAACCCCTTGAATTTGCAAAGTCTTGTTAGTCATTTACATGTATTGAGTTGATATTCCAGCCATCTTGGTAGTGGTTTCTCCTAATGAAGATTTCTTTTCTGGTTAGTGAAAACCTAGTGGTATATTCTGATGTGGTGCACTTTTGAGACAACTAGGGTATTATTCCAGGAAAACATACAGGGATTATTCTGATGTCTCTAGAAATTCTATATATAATTCACGTCCTCAATTGATTGAGCAAAAGTACTCTTCGCATTACAATCTACGCTATCATGATTTTCTTCACAATGGTTTCATCTTTGCCTAGCTATTTGAATTGCATTCATTGTCTGATTATTACCCACACCGTTTATTTTTTTACATAGTGCTGTTAGCTATGCTAAAATTTCAGTTAATATGTCAACTCATGTATCCCATCGAATTTCTCTCCACCTTATATTTCTATTGGCCACAATTCACTGGAATATGCTATATCCTCTATGATTTGATATACCACCATCACAGGTAGATTCAACATTATCCCTGGTAGTCGCACGCAACCCAATATAAAAGTACTGGATTTGGAGCCTTTTTTACAAATCGTACTGTAGGCACTGTTGAAGTAAACATTTATGTATCATTTCCATGTCTCATAGTAACATTTCAAATCAAGCTAAGAGAATGTAGTGATTCATATCTTAACTTGGCAATCATTTTTGGTGGAAAGTATTTATTCAAGAATTTCTGGCTCAGGCTATCCCAAGTAGTGATCTTGTGAGGTGGAAAAGTGTCCAATCATTCCTTTGTTAGATCTCTCAAAGTGTATAGAAAGAAACTCTGCCAAATTTCAATATCGAAAACCCCCTAGACATTCAACAATTGCACATATATCCAAAAATCTAAATATACGAGATGGAAGAAAAAAAATTGATTATTGATCATATATTTCCAGTTATAGATATAAGATGTCATGTGTCAATAAGAAACTGAAACCTAATTGAATACAAATGGAACTTTACTAGATAATAATCTAACAGTATAGGATTCAAAAAACT
>NW_019256396.1:0-1133 GCF_002742605.1 Olea europaea var. sylvestris | reverse complement strand
TAGCACGATACTCATGCATGATCCAATTTGTACGTTCACCCTTGGGGGCACGACCCCTGTAGAAAACCAGAGTCTTCTTCACGCCAATGAAATGGGCATTAGAGCAACCAGAAGACGATGATTTGTGAGCTTTTATAGTACGATCCTTGCCAGTGGCCTTCCAATGACCAGCTTCTGTGGCCCTGTTAGAACGATGCCCATTTGGATATTTTCTATCGCGAGGGCAGAAGAAAAACCATTCTGGGTCATCAGACTTTATCACTGACAGTGCTGCACAAGAAAAATATAATAATAATAAAATTATTGATTGATGCAAAATTTCAACTTGTTGCAAGTAACTACAAATTTAAGAAAAAAAGAAGTTTGTAGCTTCAGTTCGAGATTCATCAATGCAAAATTACAACTTAATGAAGGAAATCAACTCAGCTCAAGTACTCAACTAACCATTATACATATTTATCAGACGTAGTCTACATTGATCTCGTTTTCCACTCCCTTCTACATTGTAAAGGAACTAATTTGAAATATAATTGGAAAAAATTTTTGGTTACATTAGTTTAGAATTCAAATCAATTCCTCTACTTGATATGTATTGAACCAAATGTGAAGCAGAGGTTGCCTAGCCACGATAAAAAAATAAATAATAAATAAAATAAAATCAAGGAGCATTCCCTGGTCACTTCGAAGATCCAATTAGATAGGTCTTCTTTTGTCTGGACAGAGTAAAATTTTACCATCCAGGATCTCTTTGAGATCTTTCCCTTCTTTTCATTTACTTTTGTTAGGTTTAGCAGATATCCTTTAAGTCTCGTAAGTATTCTCAAGGGTTGAAAACTCCACATCTTGCAGGAACACAATCAATTTATAGTTAGATGATAATGGGTTTCAAGAAATTCTTATATAAGCATTTCCGCAAGCTTACTTCCCTCCCACTCTACTCCAACAGAGTACATAACTTCGGGTATTATTACCTTGCAAAGCACCATTTTTAAGACGAATTGATGAGGCCCACTAGGGCAACTGGAGATGTCCCACGTTGTTACACAAAAACACACAAAAAACTTAAAAAATGCACAAGGGAAAATTCCCATGAACAAATTCTAAATTCAAAGTTCCTATATCCAAAGAATCTT
>NW_019256395.1:0-1133 GCF_002742605.1 Olea europaea var. sylvestris | reverse complement strand
TAACGTTTCATCAATGTTAAGCATAATATATTGTCCTCGGAGAGATGATTGATGTCAAAATTGCAATTTGGCATTAAATAATGATCTCCTTCTAATTGAGGAATTTCTTTTGGTAAGAAGGAAAATAAGAGTTTCATGTTTGAAGCTGGGGATAATATTGTGAAATTCATAACATTCCAAAATTTTCGCTTTAATTAAGTTTATCTTTTGAAATTATTGTAGAAGGGCAACTTCTGTATTACTTTATTCAAGAAGATAATTATTGTACATTTCATTTGACAAATTTTTTTTGTCTTCAACTTCAATGTTTAAACTAGAAAGTAATTTGCTTAGGGTTTCATTTTAAAAAAACTCAACACCACTTATTAATTGGGCCTTTTCTGCTTATAGATTACCAATACATTTCATTTTTAACTTTCTTAACGAGGCCTGTACAGCCTACCAACATGGACACTGAGCCTGGTTTGTGCTTGGGTGGGGCCAAAGACATGTTGGACTGCCCCTGGCCTGTGTGACCAATGTCTTTGCACCTCTAGTAGGAACTTTACATGATCAGCGTCTTTGCACCTCCATCATTTTTAGCAATTAGAATATCCACACACTGTTACAATAATTTTAGAAACAAAATACAGCGTTAAGGCCAACACAACAAGCATTCAATTTTAGTCTTGTATCATAATTTCACGCACAGTGCTCCTCTAATGGCAATCCAAAAGTGTAAAGAAATATTTATGTCAGCATATATGGACTGAGTATGACCATCCATTAATAAAACGATCTGATGAAATTGAGCTCCTTCTATTAATTTTTTTTTTTCGAGTTTTGTTTCCACCGGTCAATAGTTTGCTTTTAGTGGGTGATTCTTGCAAATGAATTTTGACTATGTTTTAACTCAGGGGGAGCAAGGATGGGGATATATGTGTAGTAGAAGTGAAAAGAATGGAAGTTCGCCACTGGAGCAGGAGGCTTCACTTGGGTTCTAATATTGCATCTTTGGAGTTTTGCCCCAGTGAAAGGTAAGATTATAAATGGAATATTTCTGTGTCTTTTCTGTATTCTGGGGCTTGAAGCTATCATTCACATATTATCTTTGAATCACTGATTTCTCTGGAAACATCTTATTATCTTGGCCT
>NW_019256394.1:0-1133 GCF_002742605.1 Olea europaea var. sylvestris | reverse complement strand
CCATCCTATCGACACTTGACAACAATGCAAGTGTCGAACAACGTGTCGTAAATCAGTGTACAAATAGCAAAGTTCAATCGGTACGAACCTTGCGACATGTACACTATGGTGTACACTTTTGTTTACACTTTGCCACGTGTTATTACCTTGTTGGACAGTTAAAATTTCAAATAGTTTTATCATCTATTCGAAACTTGAAAACAATGTAAGTGTCAAACAACGTGTCAAAGATTAGTGCACAAATAGTAAATTTCAATCGATACGGACCTCGTTACATGTACACTATTTTGTACACTCTAGTTTACACTTTGTCACGTGACATTACCCTATTGGATAGTTTAAATTTCAAACACTTTTTCCATCCAATTGAGACCCAACAACAATGCAAGTGTCAAACAACATGTCAAAAATCAGTGTAGAAAAAGCAAAGTTCAATCGACATTAACCTTGCTACATGTAGACTATGGTGTACACTTTAGTTTGCACTTTTACACGAAACATTGCCATGTTGGACAATTTAAATTTCAAACAGTTTTCCCATGCAATTGACACTTCACAACAATACAATTATCAAACAACACATCAAAAATCAGTGTACCAATAGCAAAGTTCAATCGATAAGAATCTTGCTACATGTACACCATGGTGTACACTTTAGTTTACACTTTGCCATGTGTCATTACCTTGTTGGATAGATGAAATTTCAAATACTTTTACCACCCAGTTGACACTTGACAACAATGTAGGTGTCAAACAACCTGTCAAAAAATTAGTGTACAAATAGCAATGTTCAATCGGTACAGACCTAGCTACGTGCACACTATGATGTACACTCTAGTTTATACCTTGCCACGTGACATTACACTGTTGGACAGTTTAAATTTCAAATAGTTTTGCCATCCAATTGACACTTGACCACAATGCAAGTGTTAAACAACGTGTCAAAAATCGGAGTACAAATAGCAAAGTTCAATCAATAAGAACCTTGTGACGTATACACCATGATGTACACTTTAGTTTACACTTTGTCACGTGTCATTACCTGTTGGACAGTTTAAATTCCAAATAGTTTTCCCATCCGATTGACACTTGACAACAATGCAAGTGTCAAAAATCAGTGTACAAATAGCAAA
>NW_019256393.1:33295-33974 GCF_002742605.1 Olea europaea var. sylvestris | reverse complement strand
TGGTATCTGTCATTCGGATCTTCATATGGCCAAGAATGAATGGGGCTTAACTCAGTTTCCAATTGTTCCTGGGTAAGATCTCCAATTTTCCCCTGACTAACCCACTTTATACGCACACAATTTTCATTCTAGTATTGTTATGATTAATTATGAAGGTTGAGGAATCCAGGAGTTTCGAAGTCTGAAACGGCCTGCATGTAGCTTTAATTTCTTTTCTTGTGTTAGTTGATAAACTTAGCTGGAATTAGTATCCTGAGATGGATATCTCATGCACCAAAATGCATAAACAACAACATTGCCGGTTAGGATGCGTTTTTGTAGATTTAAGGAAAGTAACCGATGCAACCGGGCTGTTTATTGCAGGCACGAGATCACCGGCATGGTCACAGAGGTCGGTAGCAAGGTGGAGAAATTCAAGGTCGGGGACAAAGTCGGAGTTGGAGGCATGGTTGGATCGTGTCGTGAGTGTGATCAATGTGCCATCGATCTTGAGAATTACTGTTCAAAATATATACTCACATACAGTTCCCGTAACACTGATGGAACTGTTACATATGGAGGTTACTCTGACAAAATTGTTGCTGACGAGCACTTTGTTATTCGTTGGCCGGAGAACTTGCCTCTTGATGCCGGTGCTCCTCTCTTATGTGCCGGGATTACAACTTACAGCCCCTTGAAG
>NW_019256393.1:27688-31153 GCF_002742605.1 Olea europaea var. sylvestris | reverse complement strand
GTGCAGGTGTTGGGTTCGCCCCTGAGTAGGGCCAGAGGCAATATTTCTGGTTAATTTTCATTCACAGTAATTATATTTTACTTAGTGTTAATTGGATAAGTACAATTTAATTTGATTTTAATTGGATAATTTTACTTTAATTTGATTTTAATTAGGTAATTGTTTTTTGATTTCATATCAATTAAGGTACAGTGTTGAAAAATGATGATCATCGCATGTAATTGTTAGTTGTTAAGGTGGAATAGTTACAAATTTAATGAAATGATAAGGACCATCAATTTTGGTTGTCATGTATAGATTTTCGTCAATTTACAAGACATAATTGGATGCAGGTACTCATTGAAATCACATTAAGGTAGTTATTCATTGATCAAAACTGAAGTTGATTTATAAAAACAAAATGTAAACCTTTATTTCCTCACTTAGTGTAAAATAATAATTTCTTATAAAACTATTACAACATGTGAGACCAAAGAACGAGATGTTTAACAACCAATCTCCAATATAAATAATGCAAAATTCTTTAGTGGTTTTTTTTTTTTTTGGGGAATAGAAAAATATTAGGGTGGAGGAGCGAATCTAGGAGTTTGAGTCAACACGGGCGACCGTTGATCATTTTTCATTGGCTGCAATAAAATATTAAGAATTCTTTTGATACCCATTTTTATTTTTGCAAAAAATGCATTTTGAATTAGTGATTTGATGGAGAATGTATGACTAAAAATAAAGAATAGTTTCTTTTGAATTTACGTGTAATATTATTTTATTTAAGAACGTATGGATGAAAAAACGTATTTTAAAAAAAAGGGGAGTCGAATAAAGTATAAAGTATAAATATAACAATTATTTTGTTCAAATTGAACATATATAATTATGTTATAAGAATCAACAGAATTCATCAAATAACATTATTGCCAAGTTTTGTATAATACAAAGGAAGAGTGTGAATTCGAATATTTAAAATTGTTTGCATTAAAATAGTCAAAACATAACAAATATTATTTTGTTAAATCTAATGACAAAATTTAAGGGGGACCATAATGGTTAAGTTTGCAACAATTCTTACTTGAGATCTCCAGTTCAAATCCTCACTGTTCCTTTCACTGTTGAATTTTTCTAAAAACTATAGAAACAAAATAAAACGTAACAAATCCATTCATAGAGGACTTAAACTTGAGACCTCAAGCATGTTTCAACCGACTCTCACCAACTCAGCTACAACCGATGTTTTGAAAATAAAATGTATTACCAAAAATATAAGGTAAAATTTTAACCTATTGTTAAAAAAAAAAAATTTCTCCCAGCGAATCCAGCTAAGGCAACCAGCCACCACTTAGATCCACCACCGTTAGGGTGTGTTTTGGTTGTTGTTTCAAGCTAGTTTCAATTTTTAGATTTGCAAAATACTAAAAACGTGTTTGGTCTAGTATTTTTGAAAATGTATTTTCGAATTGATGTTAAGATTATAACAGAAAACTCAAAATGCATTTTTTGATGAGCGTTTTTGGTAAAAATTATGAAAACAATCAAAATATGGAAAAAAAAAAAAAAAGCTTTTGAATAAAACTTCAAAAATAAAAATTTTAAAAAATAAAAATATAAAATTCTAAAGAAAAAAATAAAAATTTTGGAAAAATAAATTCTAAAATCTAAATAATAAAAAATCTGGAAAATAAAGTTATAAAAATTTTTAGAAAAATAAATTTATAAAAAATTAAAAATAAAAATAATCGAAGCTTTACATAATGATTCAAAAAATGATTTTTAAATGGACATAGATAAAAATATTATGAGTCCATGTCAATAATTTTTATTTTCTATATTTTGAACTCAATTTATTATTTATTTTTATTTACCTTTATAGCGAGAAAAAATATTGTAAAATTCACCAATTTTAAAATGTGTATATTACTTAATAATATATCAGCACAAAATTTTTCTATTTTTACTAAATATTAAAATTTCATGGAATAAATATCATTAAATAATTTTTCAAATTTCTAACCAAACGTGTTTTCTAATTTTTTGTTTTAAGAAATTACATTTCAAAATGGCAAACCAAATATGCTTTTAACAATTCTAAAACAGAGTTTCAAAAAAGAAAAATAAAATAAACTCAAAATTGAAACACAAATCAAACGGATCTTTAATTCTTAGGATTACATAGAAATTGAGGGTTATTTATTTCAATATATTTTTCATGATAAATAGATACAAAAGGATAAGAAATACATCAAAGAATGTATATGAGTTAGTATTCACTATGGCAGTCCTTTTTGGTAAAAAAGTAAAGCTATATGCATAAGATCTTTTAATTATATTCTTTTGGACAATTTCTTATGTAAAACAAATGATATTTGTCTACTGAACATATCAAATTAGATGCATAGATCTAGCCAGAGGTGGAGGGAGAGCAGCCCTGGGCTTTAGCTCAGTGTTACCCCAAGTCCATTTAAAATTTCCTACATATATAAAAGAGGCAAACTCTTCCAAGACACGTGTCGCAATTTCCCATTATCACTCTCTCTCAAGTTTTCCATTACTTTACGCAGTATCACTTCTCCACTCCACAAGCTCATGCCAAAAAGCAGCACTGACGAAATGTACTTCACGCAGCGCCCCATACCTCTTTGCTCTTCAATTTACTTTACACACCGCCCCATATCATGCAAGATTTCCCCCACACAGGATTCTGCTTTAATCTTTGCAAATTCCATTGCCCTCTTTGAATACCTCTTCATTAAGATCCGCGCAGTAGTGATTCCAGTTGTAGCAATATGGGAAGTATTGATTTTCACGATGTCCGGATGTTTTGAATGATGGCAATCGTATACCGCAGGAAGAAATTGATTCACGAGCATAATAAGTTTAGTCGTATCACCCATGAATCTCGATGTAATTTAATTATAATTTTATCTTTTTTAGATTTAGATTTAATTAGTGTTTTCTCTTGGTAACAAATTAGATTTTGAATAACTTTATTTTTGCAGGCATTATATGAATTGTTTAAGAAGTTTAGTTCAATTATAGACGATGGATTGATACATAAGGTATGACTTTCCCTGAAATGACTTATTTTCAACTAAGGTTTGAGCTTATACATATTATTTTAATTTGAGCTCCTACTAATGGATTATATATACTTGGATTTTCAGGAGATATTTATGTGCCAATACTCCTATTTGTGCATCCAAGGAACAAGAGATTATACGAACCTGAGTGGGGAAGTAACGAACGACGTGAAAAACCTTTGTTCTGAATAGTTCTCTTGAAGCAATCTCCAATTCCTTTGTATACTTGTGCTGATTTAATAGAAAAATTTTCAGGCTATTTTTTTCTGTAAAGTTTTGTATGGGACGACTATCCATATGCACCTTACTTCAGATTCTGCAGGGCAAAAAAATTATTAGACGCGATCAGGAGAAAGGGGTAGACGCTAGATGTTGAGTAATTAGTCGGATAGCA